>NW_007253294.1:202521-212991 GCF_000164805.1 Carlito syrichta
GTGGGGTGCGCGGAGGTGCCCCGACCGGGTGGAGCCGCGGGTACCTGCAGCGTGGGGGGTCCTCGGGGTGTCCCACTGCGTGGGAGTGCGCGGGGTGGCCGGAGCGAGAGGGCCCCGCGGGGAACCCGCAGCGGGTGTGGGGTGGACGGCGGGGAATTCCAGGCAGCCTCTGGGCAGGGAGCTGGAGGACAAGAGGGACACGCGACGGCCAGGCCTGGGACATCCCTCTCCGGGAGGGCACCCCCTCTCCGGGAGGGCACCCCCTCTCCGGGAGGGCACCCTCACGCGGTCCCCACCCGCGGTGGAGCGGGACGCCCGCCGGTCCTCCTCCCAGCCGCTCCCGGGAAACAATGGGGCCTGGGGAGTCTCTGAATGTCTCAAAGTGAACAACCAAAAAACGTGAATCCAGGGCTTGGGAAAGGCCACCCCTGCTGGCCCAAAGCCAGGGCCAGTCTGAACTTAGCCCCTGCCTGGCGTGCCCTCCGCAGTGGCCCGAGCTGGTGGCCTATGCTGGAAGCGGCGCTCGATCGCCTTGGAGGAGCAGGTCAGCTGTAGGGCTGGTCTGGTCCGTGTGACCAGAACTCGGTTTCTACTCTGGTCCGGGCGTGCTTGATACCGAGTGTGAAATCCAGATATTCAGTGCCCCAGGATCATATACATGGGGAACAGCACTTCAGACAGGACCCCGACATTTCCGGATTTTTTCGATCGTGGGGAGGAAGGAGAGGGTGTCCACTGATTCAGATTTCTTTATTTTGATTTTTTTTTAAGTTTAAAAACAAAGTTTATTCGAGAAAGTCGAGAAGAAAGAAAGTGAGACATGTCGGAGCTGGCTTGGGGGAGAGAAACCACTCAGACTTTTTTATTTTTAAAATAGAGCCAAGGTTGCTCAGGCTGGTCCTGAACTCCTGGACTCAAGCAATCCTGCCTCAGCCTCCCACAGTGCTGGGATTACAGGTGTGAGCACTGTGTACCCGCCTGATCCAGACTTTTAATCCCAGCTCTTTCTCCACCCAAACAGCCAGTTACTCTGGCAGCCTCTTTCTTTTTTTCTTTCTTTTCTTTTTCTTTTTTTTTTTTTTGAGTCAGTCTCACTCCGTGGCCTCACTCCTCCCACTGAGGAACCAAACATAAAAACTAAAGGGGGTGGAGGGGAGGACTTCAATGTGTAGGTAGGAAAACATTCTCTTTGTGTGAGTATCTGTACTTGTGTTCTGTTGGGTTCTTTCCTGGGGAGAAGCTGATATCACAGACTGAATAGCACGTACAGAGTCTCGAGTATTTAAAAGTTTCTTCCCATTCAAAGGCATAATGTGGTGAGAGGAGGGGTTGCTTCTGCTACCGGCATCCCTTGCAAAGGCCCTTAAGTCCCCTATCTCCTCAATATGGGGAGACTTGCACAAGAGGAAGTGATGAACTATTTTTTCTTGGGAGTCAGACAGATGGGCGGGTTCTGACTCTGCCACTCCCAGGCTTCAAGTCTTGATTGCCCAAGTTGTGTGCTGGGCAGGTGGTACTCCATGCCAGTGTGGAGTGACCAGTGGTCATTTGTGACCTGTTTTGTGACTCAACTGTGACGAGTCCAAAGGTTGAGAGACGTATATAGAAACTTTACAAGTTGACATTGCCACGGCATCCAGGTGCATGTTCATCCTTCTAATGGTTAACTTTCATTGTAATCTACAAAAGTTTTAACCCGTGTGATGCTTTGGAAATAAACTGGATCCATAAATCTTTTGAAAAATAGTAGCGCTTTATGCCAGTCTTTGTTTTTGCAACTATTTGAACATTTTCATACTAAACTGTTAAAAAACAAACCAAACTGGGATATTTTTAAGAAAAATCCTTTTTGGTCAGGTGTGGTGGCTCAGCCTGTAATCTCAGCACTTTGGGAGGCTGAGGCGAGAGGATTGCCTGAGCCCAGGGATTCAAGACCAGCCTGGGCAACTTGGTGAGACCTTGTCTCTACAGTAAATCACAAAAAACCAGCCGGGTATGGTGGCGTGCGCCTGTAGTTCTAGCTACTTAGAAGGCTGAGGCGGAAGGATCGCCTAAGCCCAGCCGGTCGAGGCTGCAGTGACCATGAGCGTGCCACTGCACTCCAGCCTGGGCAACAATGAGTGAGACTCCACCTCAAAAAAAAAAGAAAAACCCTTTTTTAGTCAAAACACGAAATGAAAATATTCACAATGATTATATGGTAAAAGGGTAGTTGAAAAGTTTTCACACTTTTCCATAACATACAAGTATCCTTCAGTAATCATGAAATTGCTTTTATGGTCAGAAAAGCAAAGTAAAGGAAGGCTAGGCTTAGTGGCTCACACCCACAATCCCAGCACTTTGGGAGGCTGAGGCAGGAGATCCTGTGAGTTCAAGACCAGCCTGAGGAGTT
The DNA here is from genome assembly GCF_000164805.1 of Carlito syrichta. Lineage (NCBI taxonomy): Eukaryota > Metazoa > Chordata > Mammalia > Primates > Tarsiidae > Carlito > Carlito syrichta. The sequence goes on from NW_007253294.1 coordinate 204,914, forward strand.
CAAGATCACATAGCAAGACCTTCTTTCTACAAAAGATTTTTAAAAATCATCCAGGTGTGGTAACACATACCTGTAGTCCCAGCTACTTCAGATGCTCAGGCAGGAGACTCTTGAGCCCTGGAATTCCAGGATGCAATGGTGAGCTGTGATCATGCCACTGCACTCCGTCCTAGATGACAGAGACACTCTCCAGAAAGTGCAGAAGGTGATGGTGCAGCCCATCAACCTCATCTTCAGATACTTGCAAAACAGATCCCGGATTCAGGTGTGGCTTTATGAGCAAGTGAATATGCGGATAGAGGGCTGTATCATTGGCTTTGATGAGTATATGAACCTTGTATTAGATGATGCAGAAGAGATTCATTCTAAAACAAAGTCAAGAAAACAACTGGGTCAGATCATACTAAAAGGAGATAATATTACCCTGCTGCAAAGTGTCTCCAACTAGAAATGATCAATGAAGTGAGAAATTGTTGAGAGCACGATATAGTTTTTTTGTTGTTGTTTTTTTTAGGTGTCCTTTGTTTGGAGTATAGTTAAAAAATATTTGTTCATATTGTTTTGATTACCCTTATGTTATTACAAGATGACAATAAATGCTGTGGGATTGTTTTCATTTAAAAAAAAAAAAGAAGAAGCATTAGAAATATGTATATTTGAATTGTACCCCCGCATCTTTAAAATAAAAAAATTGAAATTTAAAAAATATATATATTTTTAAAGGGAGATTATTTCTACTTCTTGGAGTTGTTAAAGAAGTAGACATTCTTATAACAACTCTATTGTCATAGAGTAAATATAAAATATTTACTCTATTTATAATATTGGACCTGATACAATTTGTAGCAATGCTTTGTTAAGTGGTGACTATTTGCTCTACTAGAAAATGTAATTAGCCCCCCCACACACAAGTGCAGTCAGCCAATGACTCTTTGGTTATTTTGTTACCTGAGAGTTGAAGAATTAAGGTCTCTGTTTCTGTTTGTAGCATCTGCTGCTTGCTTTTTCAGTGGATTGGATATGAACTGTTTCATAGAATTATGTTGCCATTGTTTGCTGATTTGCACATCCAAAGCTTCTCGTGTGCCAACAGTGGTTCATGACATGATCGAAATGGGTGCCCACGGGCACATTCCTGTATGTTCACAGTCTCAGCAATTGAAACTCTCAGGTAGCTGGAATGTTGTTTTGGCTAACTTTATAAATGATAATGATGGTATTTATTAAGCCACTATTCCAGGTCAGGCAAGGTATTTAAGCACTTTGTATATATTATCTCTCATTCTCTGTCACCCAGGCTGGAGGGCAGTAGCACGCTCCTGGCCACTATAGCTTCGACCTGCTGGGCTCAGGCGATTCTTCTGCCTCAGCCTTCCAAGTAGCTGGAACTACAGGCACACACCACCATGCCTGGCTAATTTTTTTTTTTTTAATTTATTGAAGAGATGAGGTCTCACCAAGTTGCCCAGGCTGGTCTCGAACCCGCGGGCTCAGGCAATCCTCTCCCCTTGGCCTCCCAATGTGCTAGGATTATAGGCATGAGCCACTATGCCTGGCCAATTTTCTCATTCTTTTGAAGTAGGTAATATCCTCATTTTACTCCCAAGAAAACAAAACCATTCTTTATAGGAAGAGACAAATGACCTAGGTAAGTAACTTGATAACAGCCAGTTGCAGTGGCTCACATCTGTATTGGATGAGTAACTGATTTTCATCATAATGCCCAACCCTTCCCCACCCTGAAGGATCAGTCCTCAGTTAAGTGATTAAATGATTAATGTTAATTATTTTATTTTATTACTTATATGTGATATGTGTTAACCAAATACTGTTTTGGTTAAGACTCAGGATATGCTATTCTTTTTTTTTTCTTTCTTTTTTCTTTTTTTTTTTTTTTTGAGTTGGAGTCTCACTCTGTCACCCAGGCTAGAGTACAGTGGCAAGCTCGTGGCCACCACAGCCTCGACCTCCTGGGCTCAGGTGGTCCTTCTGCCTCAGCCTTCCAAGTAGCCAGAAACTACAGACATGCACTACCATGCCTGACTAATTTTTTGATTTATTGTAGAGACATGGTCTCACCAAGTTCCCCAGGCTGGTCTCGATCCCTTGGGCTCAGGCTATCCTCTCGCCTTAGCCTCCCAAAGTGCTGGGATTACAGGCTTGAACCACCATGCTGGCAGGATATGCCATTCTTAAATATGTATAAAGTCTCAAGTACCTGGACCTGTGGTAGATCAGAGGTAGCCAGTTAGGGCAAGAATGTGGTGTTTGTTCATCTATCTCTTTACTAGTTGTTAAATGCTACTGGTGCCGGGCTTGGTGGCTCAGCCTGTAATCCCGTGCCTTGGGAGGCTGAGGTGAGTGGATTGCCTGAGCCCGCGGGTTCGAGACCCGCCTGGGCAACTTGGAGAGACCTCATCTCTACAATAAATTTTTAAAAATCAGCCGGATGTGGTAGCATGCGCCTGTAGTTCCAGCTCCTTGGAAGGCTGAGGCGGAAGAATCTCTGGAGCCCAGCAGGTTGAGGCTGTGGTGGCCAGGAGCTACCACTGCACTCCAGTCTGAGCGACAGAGTGAGACTCCAACTCAAAAAAAATAAAAATAAAAAAATAAGTGCTACTGGTGTTAGGCCCAGAACACATAAAAATGATTCAGACACTCAGTATAGAGAATCGTCTAGTTAGGGACCTTGTCAGAAAAACAAATACAGTAACTGCACTGCAGTATGCTCATAGATACACATGTACTCTGAGCTAAAATAAAAAGTGCTGTAATAAAAATAGGAAAACAGTGTTCCAGGGACACTATTTGTTGGGAAGAGTTAAGGAAAGTTTCATAGAAAAAGAACAAACTGAGCTGGGTTTTGAAACATGAATAGGAGTTTGTCGAGTAAAAGCGAAGAAATAAATTATACAAAATTATGTAGGCCCCAAAGAAAACTGGGTAGTTGAAGACGTTTTAGTGATTAATCTGTTTCAGACAAGATCATGAAAGAATATTCAGTCTACTTGAATCTAAACTCTATCCTCTAAACCAGACTTTGACAAATGATTTCTGTAATGAACCAAATAGTACATATACAGATGGTATTATAAAAGTTTGATTAAATGACAAATTTCTCAGGTATGTTATTTGGAACTCTAACACATATGGAGATTGTTGAGAGCATGTTTGTATGTTAAATGTGTAGTTAATTTCTCCTTTTGCTTCTTGTGCAAATGTCACTTGGCTTCCTAAACTGAACTTTTGGATTGAAAGTTTGACAGTTGAGTCACATAAAGTGCCCTCTAAAAGTACTTGTATTTCCTTTTACAAAGAGTTGCCTCTCAGTAATAGGAATAATTGTTGTTGATTGTATGATGAGACTTGAGGTCAGACCAGTAATCCATTAGTCCAGTTCAATAATCTTGGGTTTTTTGTTTTGTTTTTGTTTTTGCCAGGGTCTCACTCTCACCCAAGCTGGAGTGCAGTGGCATGATCAAAGCTCACTGTAGCCTCGACCTCCTGGGCTCAAGCCATCCTCCTGCCTCAGCCTCCAGAGTAGCTGGAACTACAGGCTTGTGCCACCACATCTGGCTAATTTTTTTACTTTTTGCAGAAATAAGATCTCACCATGATGCCCAGGCTGGCCTCATACTCCTGGGCTCAAGCAATCCTCCTGCCTCTGCCTCTCAAAGTGCTGGGATTACAGGCGTGAGCCACTGCACCTGGCCTATATAGCACTTTTGAGGGAGTAGGCATCCTTGGCATTTCCTTGAGGCATCAGCAGTGCTGAAACACGTGTTCTTCTGTAAATGCGATAAGATAGGGGATTACCAGAAACGCAGATGTAAGATAAAACTGGCTCACATGGGTCCTCACACCTCAGTAAAATGGAAATTGAAGAAACCGGTCTGGGAGCTCTGACTTTTGCAGGAATGCCTTTCTGCTGCTCCACATGTCGTTGGGGTTAGAAGCCTGTCCCTGTCACCCCAGGTTTCTCGGTGCTTGCTTTCTCAGCTGAATGTTTAGACTGGGGAGATGAGGCACCAGGAGGAGGATGTGGCTGTTCCTGCTTGTTCCTCCCCAGAGCCGGGAGATGGTGATGGGTTGTGTGGGAGACAGAATAATGGTCTCCAAAGGCGTCCGTATCCTGGTCCCCAGAAGCTGTGAATGTTTTGCCTGACATGACCAAAGGGACTTTGCAACTGTGACTAAGTTAAGGACCCTGAGATGAAGAGGTGGCCCTGGCTTGTTGGGCCGGGTGGGCCCAGTGTGAATCTTCAAAAGATGGAAGGGGGAGGCAGAAGCATCTGCACCAGTGAGGCAAGGGCGTGGCAAGCTTTGCCGGGGCGGGGGGGACCCCAAGCCAAAGAATGAGAGTGGCTGGAAAATGCAATTCTCCTGAGCCTCCAGAAGGACCCAGCCCTGCCGATGACTTGACTTTAGCCAGTGAGACCTATTTCAAACTTCTGACCTCCAGAACCATAAGATAATAAATCTAGGTTGTTTGGTTGGTTGGTTTTTAGGGATAGGATCTCGCTCTGTCACCCAGGCTGGAGTGCAGTGGTGCATTCATAGCTCACTGCAGCCTTGACCTCCTGGGCTCCAGCGATGCTCCCTCCTCAGCCTCCCTAGTAGCTGGGACTACTGGAGTGTGCTACCACAGCCAGCCAAACCTGGGTTGTTTTAAGCCACTAGGTTTGTGGTAATATGTAATAGGAACTTAATACCGGAAATAATGGTAATATGTAATAGGAACTTAATACAGGAAATAAAAGGTCTCTGAAATTCTTTGATGGGTGCCCAGCCCCAGGCAAGCACTCAACTCATGGGGTGTCACACGGCCCTCCCAGGAAGAAGGCCCTCAGTTTGGGGATCTGCTAGGTCACAGCAGCCACCACAGTGCGCCCTCTGGGCCTTCCTCCCGCTACACTGCTTTGCCTGTCTGCCCTTGGTCTGGTTTTGTGAGGCTTGCAGTGTGTCAGGACTGGGGCTAGCTGGCGGGCCGGTTGAAGGAAGGGTCACCGAGCTCACAGCTGTGCAGAGGATGGGCCTCCTGTCAGTAAACAAATGATCGCAGGCTCTTGGCTGTGTGTCTTTCAGAGGAAGAGTTGGGGGCCAGGCTGTCGGCTGATCTGGGCACTGCTCTTAAGGTTGGATGCCTTTACCAAAAATGTGTGGTTTGAATTTCCTGCTTTGAGCTCTGGAACAGCATGTTTTTCGAACCAGTCTTTCTACTTTGTGGACATTTCTCATTAATCTTTTGGCCAAAGATAGTGTTACCCTGATTGTGTGTGTGTGTGTTTCTAAGGGAGAAGGTTCCCTGTAAAGTATCTGCTTGGTGGACTGGAGGTTATTTTTTCCAGATCACACCAGAGAGGGATTCTGATATTGGTGGAGTTCCCTAGGGAGTAAGTGATTTCATTGTTTATAGTTCTCAAACCTTTAATGTGCATGAGAAACTTTAATGTGCATGGAAAGTTTGTCTGAAATTCAGAGTTCCTGGTCTGGGGTACAGTCTGGGAGTCTGCATTTTAATCAGCACCCCAGTGATTGTGACGCAGGGAGATCCTTGAGAAACACAGCAACTCTGAGGATGCCCAGAAGACAGTTCTTGCCATGCGCCTTGGGCTTTGCATACCTGACAGGGAGTGTGTGCGCATGCGTTTGTGGCAATTTACCAAACAGTCCTGTGGTACTAAATCTGTGGTTAATGTATGTCACAGGCTCACCCATTTAATCTTCCCCATAGCCCATGCGTGAAGAAACTGAGGCTTGGACAGGTTAAGTAGCCCCCCCAGATCAAGCAGTTACTAATGGTAGAACCAGGATCCCAGGAAGACTAGACTCCAGGGCCCGGGACCTATGCATAACCACTGGGGCCACAGGTGGAAAGACTGCCTCATACGCCTCTTTTGTTTTCCACTGACTATGCCAGTGGGGCCATCATCGTAGTCAGACGTGGGAGTGGGTGGGCATGTCCAGTGAGAACAGGTACTGCCATTCTGCGCTGCGGCAAAAACTGAGTTGTGTGAAACTTTGGTAACGAGTGTTGAAATATTTTTGTAATTGACTTTCCTCCTTTGGAATTTCTCTCTCACTCTTTTTCTCTCTCTCTCTCCCTTTCCCCTTCTTCCCCTCTCCCCTCCCTGCTTCTCCTCTTTTCCCTCCCTTTCAAGACTTTCTTTCCCAGTTGCCAGCTCCTCAGCACCCGGAGATTCGTCTGTACAACACCGAGCAGGTTTTGAGTTGGGAACCGGTGGTTCTGAGCAATGACACGAGACCAGTGGTCTACCAAGTACAATTTAAATAGTAAGCCTGACATTTCTGCTGGGTCCTTGCAGGGAGCCATGGGGTGCTGGGTGGAAGCCTAGGGCCAGCTGCTAGTTCCTGCATCTTAGCAGTATTGTAATCTAGTCTGTAGGAAGCAGATATTTCTCTGGTACTTTTAAAATCTCTAAGGACAGAGATTTCACAACCTCCCACTCCTCTGAAGGCTAAGGAATGCTGGCAGCTGGCATTCTGCTGTCTAACTGTTACACAGTTTCTCACTTTGGTGGTGGTTTATTTGTTCACTGGTTTCAGGAGATGGGTTGTAAAAAAAGACTTCCGGTCATGGAAAGGCAAAAGACACCATTTAGTCTCCTTCTTCTTGGAATTTAACAATGTGATTTATTTACCCTTATAGACCACAGATGGCCTGATCAGAAATGTATTCAGTTAATTAACAGTGAGTTCGCGGTTTCCCAGATGGCTGTCCATTTTGTGCATTATCCTGACCCCTGGTTGTACCTCTCACCTCCCTTTCAAGTCTTTTCAGAGTCATCCGTCACTTGATTTGCAATAAACACATGTAGAAAGAAGACAGGAGAAGTCCAAGTCCTCAGTTATTATTTGTTTATCTTGTTAGATGGGTTAATTGAGGAGTAGGTTAAAATTATTGGCTGAGTCACTTTATGCTATTAAGTAAACAAAATGTAGAGAAATGATGACACTCATTGCTTGTGAGATGGGGCTGACAGGGCTGATGGATGTCTGCTCTCCCGCTGCTGGTTGCAGGATTACTTAGTATTGCTCTGTCAAAAGGACATCTGCTGTACATCTGAAGAGGCATGGAAATGTCAATATCACTTTTTATCCTAAAGGGATCATCCAATCCCCATCTGAAAAAAAAGAAACAAAAACTAAAATCATGAAGATACACACTGAAGTATATATTCATCTCCATCAGTAGAAAAAAGGTGTTATGACATGCTGACTTAGGCTTAAACACTAAACCTTAAAGCCACAAACAAAGATAATTATATGTCATGTGGTAGAAGTTGCAACTGTGTAAACTTTGTAATGTGTTTATGGTTAAGAACAGAAAGATTGCCTAGCTGTGGTGGCTCATGCCTGTAATCCCAGCACTTTGAAAAGCCAAGGTAGGAGGATTACATGAGGCCAGAAGTTCAAAACCAGCCTGGGTAACTTGGTTAGACCTTGTCTCTACAATAAATAAAAAAATTAACCAGTCTTAGGTTCACATGCCTGTAGCCCCAGCTCCTTGGGAGGCTAAGGTGGGAAGATTCCTTGAGCCCAGGAGTTCAAGGCTGCAGTGAGCTATGAACGTACCACTGCACTCCAGCCTGGATAACAGAGCAAGACCCTGTTTCTTAAAAAAATAGAAAAATAATGTGGAAAAACTGTTCAAGGAGGGAGCTTCCAGATAACTTCTTATTCATTTTAAAATCTATTGTAATAATATTTCCTAGTTACAATAGATGAGGCCGGGCACAGTGGCTCATGCCTGTAATCCCAACACTTTGGGAGGCTGAGGCAAGGAATTCTAAACCAGCCTGGGCAACATAGCGAGACCTCATCTCTACAATAAATAAAATCATTAGCTGGGCATGGTGGTGTGCCCGTAGTCCCAGCTACTTGGAAAGCTGAGGCAGAAGGATCATCTGAGCCCAGCAGGACTAGGCTGTGGTGGCTGTGATCATGCTACTGCACTCCAGCCTGAGCAACAAAATGAGAACTCTAGCTCAAAAAAAAAAAAAAAAAAAATCAGCCTGTAATCCCGCGCCTTTGGGAGGCTGAGGTGAGTGGATTGC
>NW_007253294.1:213150-218717 GCF_000164805.1 Carlito syrichta
GAGTCTCACTCTGTCGCCCAGACTGGAGTACAGTGGCCGCTCCCGGCCACCGCAGCCTCACCCTACTGGGCTCTGGCGATCCTTCTGCCTCAGCCTTCCAAGTAGCTGGCACTACAGGTACGCGCTACCACGCCCGGCTAATTTTTGATTTATGGTAAAGATGAGGTCTTGCCAAGTTGCCCAGGCGGGTCTTGAACCTGCAGGCTTAGGCAATCCACTCACCTCGGCCTCCCAAAGTGCTGGGATTACAGACTGAGCCACTGAGCCCGGCCTAATTTCAACTTTAAATTCTCCCACAAAGGCTGGCATGTTGGCTCATGCCTGCAATCCCAGCACCTCCTGCCTCTGGTAAATTCCCCCAGTGATGATCAATTACCAACATCAAATCATCTGTGATAAATGGAGCAGTGACTAGAACTGGCTACACTGTTCGCAGGGCCCCATGCAAAATGAAAACGTGGGGCTGCTTGTTCAAAAAGTTTAAGAATGTTAAGATGGCGACTGCAGAGCATCAAACCCAGTTTCCTGGTGTGACTGCACAGGTCATGGGCCATGAAGTTGGCCTTACACTCAGCATTCGGTCAACATAACACCCCAGGGCTAAACAAGAAGCTCTCAGTGAGATACATCACACTGATGTGTTGACTTAGCCTTGATAACGACTTCTAGGCTTAGCATTCCTCAGCCTTGAACAGGGAACTATGTTTGTGGGTTGACAGAGAAGTTGCCTCTAAATAATTAGAAAAAACTGTATTGAATTTTTTTGTAAAAAAAACCTTTGACAGAGATTGGGTGCAGTGGCTCACACCTATAATTCCAGCACTCCTGAGGTCAAGACAGGAGGATTGCTTAAGCCCAGGAGTTCACGACTAGCCCAGGCAACATAGCGAGACCTTGTCGCCACAAAAAAAATTTTTTTAATTAGCCAGGCGTGATGGCTCACTCCTGTAATCTCAGAACTTTGGGAGGCAGAAGTGAGGATTGTCTGAGCCAAGGGGTACAAGACCTTGTCTCTACAATAAATCAAAAATATTAGCCCATCATAGTGGCACACACCTGTAGTTCCGGCTACTCAGGAGGCTGAGGAGAGCCTGAGCCTAAGAGGTCAAGGCTGTGATGACCATGTTTGTGCCACTGTACTCTAGCCTAGGTGACAGAGTGAGACTCCGACTCAAATCTCAAGTCTCACCAAATTGCCCAGACTGGTCTCAAACCCCCGGGCTCAGGCAATTCACTCGCCTCCAACTCCCAAAGTGCTGTGATTACAGGCATAAACTGCTGCACCCAGCTTATTTTTAGATATTTGAATGTGTTGGGGTCTTTTTAAATCAATTTTGAGGCTTGTGGGACTTAAATGTCCATCCTGTTTCTCTATGGTAAAGCATGATTATGATTATAAACGAAAGTGCCTTTATTTTCTTGATAGTCACAGTAGCAAATCCAAAATTACATGGAGCACTTTGTGCAAGAATTTATTTATTTATTATTTATTATTTTTTTAATCAGATTTTCACTCTGTTGCCCAGGCTGGAGTGCAGTGGCACACTCACAGCTACCACAGCCTCAACCTGCTAGACTCAGGCAATCCTTCTGCCTCAACCTTCCAAGTAGCTAGAACTATGGGCACGTGCTACCACGTCTGGCTAATTTTTTTATTTATTTTAGAGACGAGATCTTTGCCCAGGCTGGTCCCAAACCCCTGGACTCAGGCAATCCTCTCACCTCGGCTTCCCAAAGTGCTGGAATTACAGGTGTGAGCTGACAACGCCCAGCGGAAAATATTTTTTAAATTTTCTTTTTTTTTTCTGATTTGGATAGCAGTCCATGTTCTTTATAGAAAATGTAGCAAACCCAGAAACATAAAAAGCCTCAAATTAAAATAATCTATTGTTCTATACTCCAAGAATAATTACTATTCTTATTTTAGTGTATTTATCTCTAGACTTTTTTCCTAAATAAGTGCATTTGTTTGAAAATGTGTGTGTGTAGGCTGGGTGCAGTGGCTCATGCCTGTAATCCCAGCACTTTGGGAGGCCGAGGTGAGATGATTGCCTGAGTCCAGGGGTTTGAGACTAGCCTGGGCAACTTGGCGAGACCTTGTCTCTACAATAAATAATTTCAAAAAATTAGCCAGGCATGGTGATACGTGCCTGTAGTTCCAGCTATTTGGAAGGCTGAGGCAGAAGGATCGCCTGAGCCCAGCAGGTTGTAGCAGTGATAGCTGTGAGTGTGCCACTGCACTCCAGCCTGGGTGACAGAGTGAGACTCCAACTCAAAAAAAAAAAGTTTATGTATAAAACAAATAAAATTGAATCAAGAAACAAAACTGGGTCACCCTTTTTTTTTTTTGAGTTGGGATCTCACTCTGTTGCCCAGGCTAGAGTGGTTGGAGTGCAGTAGCGTGATTACTAGTTCACCACAGCCTCCAACTCTCGGGCTCCAGTGAACCTTGCCCCTCAGCCTTCAGAATAACTGGGACTATAGGCGCACACCACCACAACTGGCTAATATTTTATATTTTTTGTAAAGATAAGTTCTCTCTATATTACCAAAGCTGGTCTCAAACTCCTGGTCTCAGGCAATCCTCCCATCTCTACTCCCAAAGTATTGGAATTACAGACAAGCCACCACACCCAGTCTACATTTTGAGGTTTTATTTCCCTTTTTTAAAATTTTAACTTAATAGTTAAGCATGTGAGCATTTTTTTCATATAATTATTTCTGTGTGATCATTGTTTTGTATGGTTTTTTGGTTTTTTTCAGTTGGCATCTTACTCTGTCACTCAGGCTGGAGTGCAATGGCACACTCATGGCCACCCCAGCATCAACCTACTGGGCTCCAGCGATCCTTCTGCCTCAGCCTTCCAAGTAGCCAGAATGTCAGGCACACACTACTATGCCTGGCTAATTTTTGATTTATTATAGAGATGAGGTCTCGCCAAGTTGCCTGGGCTGGTCTCAAACCCACGGACTCAGGCAATCCACTTGCCTTGGCCTCCCAAAGTGCTGGGATTACAGGCTGAGCCACTGAGCCCAGCCCTTTTTTTCTTTTTGAGTCAGAGTCTCACTCTGTGCCCAGACTGGAGTGCAGTGGCATGCTCATGGCCACCGCAGCCTCAACCTGCTGGGCTCAGGTCCTTCCGCCTCAGCCTTCCAAGTAGCTGGAACTACAGGCACGCGCCACCATGCCCAGCTAATTTTTTTATTTATTGTAGAGATGAGGTCTTGCCAAGTTGTCTGGGCTGGTCTGGAACCCGTGGACTCAGGCAATCCTCTGACCTTGGCCTCTCAAAGTGCTGGAATTATAGGCATGAGCCACCACACCCGGCCTTGTATGGTTTATTATATGTAGCATCACACATGCTGTGTTTAAGTTTTCCCCATTCACGGGCATAGATAGTTGCCAGCTAGTGACTGTAACACGTACATCCTCGTACATGAGTCTTCTTGCTTATTTTCATGCATTTCTAGAAGAGGGCTTACTGGGTCAAAGGAGATGAGCTTACTTAATGTTTTTGGAAGTGACCTAGCAGAGGCTGGACAGACTGCTTGAGTCCTAGGGACAGATTGAGCCATGAAAGTGCCCAGGGTGGGCCAGGCGCAGTGGCTTACGCCTGTAATCCCAGCACTTTGGGAGGTGGAGGCAGGAAGGTTGTCTGAGTCCTGGCATTTGAGACCAGCTGGACAGCTTGGCGAGACCTCGTCTCTATAATAAATTTTTAAAAAATTAGCCAGGTAGCCAGGCTCGGTGGCTCAGCCTGTAATCCCAGCGCTTTGGGAGCCTGAGGTGAGTGGATTGCCTGAACCGGTGGGTTCGAGACCCGCCTGGGCAACTTGGCGAGACCTCATCTCTACAATAAATCAAAAAATCAGCTGGGTGTGGTAGCACACGCCTGTAGTTCTGGCTACTCAGAAGGCTGAGGCGAAAGGATCACTGGAGCCCAGCAGGTCGAGGCTGCGGTGGCCGGAAGCGGCCACTGCACTCCAGTCTGGGCGACGGAGTGAGACTCCAACTCAAAAAAAAAATTAGCCAGGCATGGTGGCTTACACCTGTAGTTTCAGCTTCTTGGAAGGCTGAAGCAGAAGAATCGCCTGAGACTAGCAGGTCAAGGCTATGGTGGCTGTGAGCTTGCCACTGCACTCCAGCCTGGGTTACAGAGTGAGACTAAGAAGTGGCTGGGGTGGCAGAAAGCAGGCCCTGCACTGCATCTGAGGAAGGCCCTTCATGTTGCTCTGGAAGCCTGGCAGGGTTGAGGGGGCAGGGGGCGGGTGTTAAGGTGTCTTTAAGTGACTGTATAGCTTAAAAAGAGATCACCCGCTAGGTGCAGTGGCTCATTCCTGTAATCCCAGCACTTTGGGAGACCAGCCTGAACAACTTAGCCAGGCACAGTGGCACGTGCCTGTAGTTCCAGCTACTTAGAAGGCTGAGGTGGAAGGATCGCCTGAGCTCAGCAGGCTGACGCTGGGGTGGCTGTGAGCATGCCACTGGACTCCAGCCTGGGCAACAAAGACAGAATCTAACTCAAAAAAAAAAAAAAGTTAGCCAGGTATGGTGGCATGCACCTGTAGTTCCAGCTACTCAGGAGACGGAGGCAGGAGAATCACTTGAGCCCAGGATTTGGAGGCTGCATTTAACCATGATCGTGCTACTGTACTCCAGGCTGAGTATCAGAATAAAACCCTTTTCCCTCAAAAAAAAAAAAAAAAAGTAAATACATATCAGCTCTGGGGAAACTGTTAAGCATGAAGAGGAGAGATTTCATGAATTAAAATCCTGTTTTTCTTTCAGCACGGACAGCGAGTGGTCAAATGTGGATGTTAAGTCTGTAGGAGTGAACTGTACCCAGATCGCGGCAACCAAGTGTGACTTCACTGCGGCTGGCCTCTCCAAGGGCTTCCAGATGGATTTCAAGGTCACACTTCGCCTTCGAGCTAAGCTAGGAAAGCTCCGTTCTGCCTGGGTGACGATGCCTTGGTTTCAACACTATCTGAATGGTAAGAAGGGTTGGGTACGTAGCTTCCACTGTGCTTTCTAGGTTTTCTTCACTTACCTCTTCAATGGGCAGTATCTACTCCACGCACCTCAGTCCTGTCCCGCACCCAAAGGAGGCAGCACACATGTGGGCAAGAGAGTCAAACCCATGCACTAACCTTGCAGGCCGATGTGTGATTTGCTAAACCAAGGTGGGCAGACTACAGCCTGTAGGCCAAACCTAGCCCATCACCTGTCGTTGTAAATAAAGTTTTATAAGAACATGGTTTTGGCTGGGTGCAGTGGCTCAATTCTGTAATCCCAGAACTTTGGGAGGCCGAGGTGAGAGGATTGCCTGAGCTCAGGGGTTCAAGACCAGCCTGGACAACTTGACGAGAGCTCGTCTCTACAATAAATTAAAAAATTAGCAGGTGTGGTAGCACACACCCGTAGTCCTGGCTACTTGGGAAGCTGAGGCAGAAGGATTGCCTGAGCCCAGCAGGTCGAGGCTGTGGTGGCTGTGAATATGCCACTGCACTCCAGTCTGGGTGACAGTGAAGCTCCAACTCAAAAAAAAAAAAAGAGCCAGGCTCGG
>NW_007253294.1:218839-219887 GCF_000164805.1 Carlito syrichta
GAAGGCCACTGCACTCCAGTCTGAGGGACAGAGTGAGACTTCAACTCAAAAAAAAAAAAAAAAAAAAGAACACAGTTCTGCCCACCTGTTAATGTGTCTGTGGCTGCTTTCACGCTATAGCAGTAGAGTTGAGTAGTTGCAACAAGGATTCATGGGCCTGAAAAAACTAATTTTTTTTAAAATTCAGGGTCTCACCCTGTCACCCAGGCTGGAGTGCAATGACACCATCATGGCTTACTACAGCCTCGACCTCCTGAGCTCAGATGATCCTCCTACCTCAGCCTCCTGAGTAACTGGGATTACAGGCTTGCGCCATCATGCCCAGCCAAGTTTTGTAATTTTTTGTAGAGACGGTGTTTTGCTATGTTGCCTAGGCTGGCCTCAAACTCTTGGGCTCAAGCAATCCTCCTGCCTTGGCCTCCCAGAGTGTTGGCATTAGAGCAAAGCCTAAATTTACTCTGGCCCTTTGCTGAGGTTTGCCGACCTCAGTGATGGAAGAGATGCTAGCACATTGACCTCACCTGTTGTGATGCAACTTCTTTATGTTGGAGAAAGACTTTCATTCCACCTTGAACGGTGCCTGGAATATAGTAATCATTCAGTAGATATTTGTTGAATGCTTGAATGAGCAATGTGTCTCCAGACATTGGAAAGAGGCAAAACCCTCAGGCACTAGTTCCTAGATTTGTTCTTTCAGTAATTCATTTGTCATATGGTCAACTGTGCCAGATGTTTCTTCAATGTAGGTGGTTTATGCACATACAAAACTTGAAACCTGTTTGAATACTGATTCAGACAAACTGACCAAACATATGGAATCATTGAGGAAATGAGATCACTGCTTAAATATTTGACGTAATTATTGGGTTTTTTTGTTGTTGTTGTTGTTTTGAGTAGGAGTCTCACTATGTTGCCCAGGCTGGAGTGCAGTGGCACGCTCATGGCCACCACAGCCTCAACCTGCCTGGCTCAGGTGATCCTTCTTCCTCAGTCTTCCAAGTAGCTAGAACTGCAGGCATGTGCCACCATGTCTGGCTAATATTTTTTA
>NW_007253294.1:220425-237282 GCF_000164805.1 Carlito syrichta
TGCACTCCAGCCTGGGTGACAGAGTGAGACTCCAACTCAAAATAAATAAATAAATAACCCGAAAGTCAGGAGGGGCAAGAATAAGATGTGAGGGCAGAGACGAAACAAAAGTGGCTGAGGTTGACAGTTGGTTTGCTTGGATGATGAGTACATGAGCATTTGTTATGATCTTTTCTCTACTTTTCTATGTGTTTGAATGTTCTGTAATAAAAAGTTTTTTAAAAATTGGTTGAGCATGGTAACTCAATGCCTGTAATCCCAGCTTTGGGAGGCTGAGTCAGAAGGATTGCTTGAGGCCAGGAGTTCATACCATCCTGGGCAACATAGCGAGACCTCATCTCTACAAAGAAACTTAAAAACTTGAAAGTTAGCTTGGCATGGAGGCATAGGCCCGTAGTTCCAGCTACTCAGGAGGCTTAGGTAGAAGGATCATCTAAGCCCGGAGGGTCTTGAGGTGGCAGTGAGTCATAATGGTAGCACTGCACTTTAGCTTGGGTGACACAGTGAGACTCTGAATTTTTAAAAAATTTTAATTTTTTTTTTGAGTTGGAGTCTCATTCCATCACCCAGGCTGGAGTGCAGTGGCATGCTCACAGCCACCCCAGCATCGACCTGCTGGGCTCAGGCAATCCTTCCATCTCAGTCTTCCAGGTAGCCAGAACTACAGGCATGCACTATCACGCCCAGCTAATTTTTTGATTTATTGTAGAGAAGAGGCCTCGCTAAGTTACCCAGGCTGTTCTCAAACCCGTAGGCTCAGGTAATCCACTCACCTCAGCCTCCCAGAGTTCTGGGGATTTTAGGCTTGAGCCACCACACCTGCCCTAAATTAAATTTTTAAAAAGTTGTTTAGAGCAACCCCCTTGGGCACCCCCCCACTCTGGGATCTTTTCTTTCCTCTCAATAAATCCTGCTTTCCCACATAAAAATAAAGTTATTTTTAAGAAATCAACAGTTTGTGCCAGGTGCATGAGGGACCAGAAACAGAAAAGATAGGGCAGCCCTGGCAGATCACCCACTGTGGAAAAACCATTTGTTCTTAGGTGAAGAACCATTTGAGCTATAAAGTGTTACCTAAGCCAGGCACGGTGGCTCACCCCTGTAAACTTTGGGAGGCAGAGGTGAGCGGACTGCCTGAGCCCAGGGGTTCAAGACCAACCTGGACGACTTGGTGAGACCTCATCTCTATAATAAATAAATAAGTAAAAATTAGCCAGGGGTAGTGGCGCATGACAGTGGTTCCAGCTACTTGGGAGGCTGAGGCAGAAGGATTGTCTGAGCCCAGCAGGTCGAGGCTGCAGGAGCTGTGAACATGCCACTAAATTCCAGCCTGGGTGACAGAGTGACTCTGACTCAAGAAATTTAAAAAAATTAAAAATGTCACCTAAGTAGGAATTGGGAGTCAAAGAAAAGTAAAGATACTTACTGCCACCTCCCCGGGGCAAGAGAGAGGAACAGAAGCAGGCCATGTCGTGTGAGAGTGGGTCCAGCAACAGCAGCTGCCAGCCTGAGCTGACAGCGATGTCTTGGTTAGTTACTGGTCAGGTTGTCACTCCCTGCCCCATACTTGGAAAGTTTGGGACTTGTTCTCCAATTACTCACTGCTTTTCCCACCTCTAGTGGCACTGGGATCTGTCACTGATGCGGAGGTGGTTCACCAAGTGCAAGAACAAGGTGGCGGGTGGAGGGGCAGGGGAGCGCATGGAGACATACATGACACAACCCTACTATGGGGAACACAAAACCATTCACAGTGACACAATTGTCTCCTTGTACAAAATGTGCCGACTTAGGTTCCCTAGAATTAGAGGACCCTATCTACGGCCATACCACCCGGAACGCACGTGATCTTGTCTGATCTCGGAACCTAAACAGGGTCGGGCCTGGTTAGCCCTTGGATGGGAGAATTGGAGGACCCAGTCTATACTTTGATCAGAGTTCCTCTGGTTCATTATACAATATATAGACCAGGTGTGGTGGCTTATGCCTGTAATCCCAGCACTTTGGGAGGCCAGGATGGGAGGATTGCTTGAGTCCAGGAGTTTGAGCCTATCTTGGGCAACATAGGGAGACATCTCTATTTTAAAATTATCTTAAAGTTATAAAAAATAATTTTTAAAAATACATCATATGTGCTGCCTTGATACATGCATAGCATGAGTCACAAAGTCCTTGGCTGTCCTGTGAATTAAATGAAAAACCTTCACAAATAGACTTACCATGGCAATACCTCTCAGTTATTATGTTTTTGTGTTTTTTTTTGAGTTGGAGTCTCACTCTGTCACTCAGACTGGAGTGCAGTGGCCGCTCCTGGCCACTGCAGCCTTGACCTGCTGGGCTCCAGCGATCCTTCCACCTCAGCCTTCCAAGTAGCCGGAATTACAGGCATGCACTACCATGCCCGGCTGATTTTTTGACTTATCGTAGAGATGAGGTCTTGCTGCCCAGGCGCAGACTCAGGCAATCCACTCACTTCAGCCTCCCAAAGGCGCGGGATTACAGGCTGAGCCACCAAGCCCAGCTAGTTATTATGTTTTAAACATAGAATTAGGCCGGGCTCAGTGGCTCAGCCTGTAATCCCAGCACTTTGGGAGGCCAAGGCAAGTGGATTGCCTAAGCCCGCGGGTTTGGGATCAACCTGGGCAACTTGGCAAGACTTCGTCTCTACAATAAATCAAAAAATTAGCTAGGCATGGCAGCACACACCTGTAGTTCTGGCTATTTGGAAGGTTGAGGCTGAAGGATTGTCAGAGCCCAGCCCAGACACTGGGGTGGCCATGAACATGCCGCTGCACTCCAGCCTGGGCGACAGAGTAAGACTCCAATGCAGAAAAAAAAAATGGAATTATGAGAAGCTATGAGACAATGTTCTTAAGACTTTGTGAATACCACTTTTGCCCATTTATATTAGAATTTTAGATGTATTGTAGGTAAGGGCAGGTGCAGAAACCTCCCTGTCTCAAAAGCTGTCTTCCTCCCTCCTTCTACATGAAAATGTGACCTTCTAGTTAGCCTTCCAGTTGTTTCTCTGGAAATCTGATGATGTCATGTCAGCCATGTTGTTAGGCAGCCTTGCTTATGGTCATATGACCTCTGGTTGGTAAACTGCTTTTCACCTGAGATAATCCTAAATACCTAGCAGAAAGCTCTGTCTCTGGGATCTGTGAGCATAGTGCCTTGTCGGGACCCCAGAAATAACCCCTATGGAGTTGTTACAAGAGATACTGACTCTGACGACTTTTCACCCAGGGAGGCTTCTACACCTGTCAGGGAGAATTCTGCCTCCTTGCACCTGAGTTGTCACCTAAGGGGCCACGGAGACTTGCTCTGTGCCGCCATGTGAACTGCCACAAGAGCTGTCCTTTGGCTGGAGGTTTCCTTCCAAGGAAGTCAAGGGCCTCCTGTGGCCTCCTGTGGCCTTGTGCATCTGAAGGCAACGTCATAGCTAATATAAATACAATTATGACCGGGCGCTCACACCTGTAATTCCAGCACTTTGAGAGGCTGAGGTGAGACCTCATCTCTATAATAAGTCAAAAAATTAGCAGGGTATGGTGGCACAGGCCTATAATTCCAGCTACTTGGAAAGCTGAGGTAGAAGGATCATGTGAGAAGGTAGTGGCACAATCCTCACAGGCAGAGGCTGCAGTAGCTGTGATTGTGAAACTGCATTCCAAGATGGGTGAAAGAATGAGACGCCAACTAAAATACACACACACACGGTGCCAAAAAGAAGTATACACATTTTAAGAAAGGAAAAAACTGCATTAAAATCGTAGGCTGGATGCAGTGACTCACATCTATAATCCTAGCACTTTGGGAGGCCGAGGTGAGAGGATTGCCTGAGTCCACAGGTTCGAGACCAGCCTGGGCAACTTGGCGAGACCTTGTCTCTACGATTAATCAAAAAAATTAGTCGGGCGTGCTGGCGTACACGTGTAGTTCCAGCTACTTGGAAGGCTAAGGTGGAAGGATCACCTGAGCCCAGCAGCTGGAGGCCACAGTGGCCATGAGTGTGCCACTGTACTCCAGCCTGGGTAACAGAGTGAGATTCCAACTCAAAAAAACAAAAACAAAAAACAAAAAAAATTTGTAATATTCAATATACACTGATAACAAAGGATGAATACATTTGACTTCTGCAATTACAAGAGGTGCTCAAAGTGGTTACCATCAGCATCCAGGCACTTTTTTTTTTTTTTTTTTTTGAGAGGGAGTCTCACTCTGTCGTAGAATCCCAGCACTTTGGGAGGCCAAGGTGAGAGGATTGCCTGAGCTCACGGGTTCAAGACCAGCCTGGGCAACTTGGGGAGACCTCATCTCCACAATAAACCAAAAACTTAGCTGGGCATGATAGTACATGCCTATAGTTCCAGCTACTTGGAAGGCTGAGGCAGAAGGATCGCCTGAGTCCATCAGGTCGAGGTGGCAGTGGCTGTGAGCATGCCAGTGCATTCCAACCAGAGCAACAGAGTGAAACTCCAACTCAAAACAAAAAAAATAAAAAATAAAGCCTATGTATGTGTGTCTGTATGTAGATATATGATTTTTTCTTTGTAATTCTCTTTCAGTCACCATCGGGCCTCCAAGAAACATCTGGGTGACCCCAGGAGAAGGCTCCCTTATCATCAGATTCTCCTCCCCCTTTGACATTGATACCTCCACAGCCACCTTTCAGTACTATGTCCATTACCGGGAAAAAGCAGGTGTGCAACAGGCAAGAGCATTTTTCTTCTTTATTTTGATTTTCTTTTCTTTTGAGTTTCTGGCTTAGCAAAACAAAGAAAACTTTAAATGGGGAAGGAGGACACTCTCCCCTTCGAGTCTGAGCCCTGAGGCTCTTTCATCTCCTCTTCAAGGCCTATTTTTCTACTCCCTGTGCTGAGCCTTCCTTCTGCCAGATTGATCTGAGGGCCTCCTCTGATGTCACCCTGTGTCCCTTGTGTGGGGTCCAGACTTTGCAGGTTCATTGCTCGTGATGTCTTTGCCACACTCTGGAGTGTCGAGGTTTTCGTGGGCCTGTTTCTGCAACAGGGAATTAACTATATAAATGGTTCGAACAGTTTGCAAAGGGGGCATGTGTGAAATAGGTGGAAAACCTATAGGAAGAAGAAATAGCATTCCAGAGAGAAGCACCAGCAGGCATGAGAAGGCTCGGCACGTGTGGAGAACTACAAGCATTTAGGTCAGAAATGCGGCCACATGAGAGGTTGTGGCAGGTGACAGGACTGACAAAGGTACATCAGGTCAAGGGGGCCTGGTCAGCCCAAGACAGTACAAGAAAAAAATGGTCTCACATCCTCTCCAGTGCCTAATTATCCCAGCTGCAGTTAGTGAAGGTTTATTATTAATAAGAACATCATAATCCTCTACACTCAACATTATTATAGCTTGTTTTTTTTTTTTGAGTCAGAGGCTCACTCTGTCACCCAGGATGGAGTGCTGTGGCATGCTCACAGTCACTGCAGCTTTGGCCTGCTGGGCTCAGGTGATCCTTCCACCTCAGCCTTCCAAGTGGCTAAACCATAAGCATGTGCCACCATGCCCAGCTGTTGTTTTTTTTTGGTTTATTGTGGAGACGAGATCTCGTCAAGTTGTCTGGGCTGGTCTCGAACCCCTGGTCTCAGGCAATCCTCTGGCCTCCACCTCTCAAAGTGCTGGGATTTCAGGCGTGAGTCACCACACCTGGACAATTTTTTTTTTTCTTGAGACAAGATTTCACTTTGTTGCCCAGGCTAGAGTACAGTGGCATAATCTCAGCTCACTACAACCTCAAACTCCTGGGCTTAGGCAATACTTCTCCCTCAGCCTCCCGAGTAGCCGAGACTACAGGCGTGTGCCATCATGCCTAGCTAATTTTTCTGTTTTTTGTAGAGAGGGGGTCTTCCTTTGTTACCCAGTCTGGTCTTGAACTCCTGGACTCAAACAATTCTCCCTCCTTGGCCTCCCAAGTGCTGGGATTATAGGCACGAGCCACTGCACCTGGCTTCAACATTATTATAATTTATTATAATGCTTTTTTTTTTTTTAATTTGGAGTCTCACTCTTGTCACTCAGGCTGGCATGCAGTGACATGCTCACGGCCACCATAGCCTCAAACTACTGGGCTCAGGTGATCCTTCAGCCTCAGCCTTCCAAGTAGCTGGAAGTACAGACGCATGCCACCATGCCCAGCTAGTTCTTTTTTGTTTGTTTGTTTGGTGATTTAATGTAGAGATGAGGTCTCACCAATTTGCCCATGCTGGTCTCGAACCTCTGGGCTCAGGCAATCCTTTCATCCCAACCTTCCAAAGTGCTGGGATTACAGGCTGAGCCACTGCACCCAGCCTATTATAATTCCTAATAATAATAAGAGCTTATATTTATCGAGAGCTTTCTTTTGTGTTTGATGCTGGACCCAGCATTCAGATGCTTCATCTCATCTCACCATAATAAGATGTTTCACAGAAAGGGAAGCCAAGTCGTTAGGTAACTTCCCCAGGGTGAGCAGCTGACCACTGGCAAAGTGAAATAGAGACATCTAGCTTCAGGGCTTCATCCTTGACCACCATGTTTTTCCACCACATACTTTATATTTGCATTTTCACTTTATTTCTTTATGCTGAGCATGAAACTGGGGAGGGTAAGACGCACTGAAAAGCAGACTCTTAATATCTAGGGAAATACACCTTTCCTTACATCACACCTCAAAGTCTGCGTCAGCAGGGAGAGAGAGCGCCTGGCAGGATCTAGAAGGGAGAGCTGACTGCACCTCCAAGTCCATCTTCATTAGGGATCAGAGGTGGTGCCAGCAGTGAAGACTGGCTTGGAGCTCCGGCCATATTTTCTCCACCTTTTGGTTGGTTTCCTGACTCAAGGGCTCCATATTACAGTGCTCTCTCTCCGAGAGCCTGTCCACGCTCTTGTCTTCTTATGACAGAGTCAATCCATTCACTGCGCTCAATCACCCCAAGGCGAGCTGCCTTTGGTATCCTGGAGCCGAGGAGAGCTGCCCAGTGCTGGAGGACTCTGCCTCTGGGAAAATGGACCCAGCCTCACTGAGCAGGGCACCCTGATGAAATATGCACTGCACCCTGACGAAAGGCACACAGCCGTGACTCCACTGCCTGGGACGTTGCAGCACCATCACTCGGCCTCCCTGGCTTGTACTTTCCTCTTGTGTAAAATGAACCAGCTGAGTTTTAACTTGAGACCTGCTGGGAGGAGCAGATGTGAGGGAGCACAATCCCTTTTGAGCCTCTTGACCAGAGCTATACCCTGGGCTTCCATGAACAAAGATTCAAGGATGGACTGGGCCTGGTGGCTCATACTGGTAATCCCAGCACTTTGGGAGGTCCAGGCAAGAGGATTGTTTGAGCCAGCGTAGCAAGACCCTGTCTCTACAAAAAAATAAAACAATGAACTAGGCATGGTGGTGCACACTTGTAGTCCCAGCTACTCGGGAGGCCGAGGCAGAAGGACTAACTGAGCCTGGGAGGTCAAGGCTGAAGTAAACCGTGATTGTGCCACACACTCCAGCCTAGGTGACAAAGTGTGACCCTGACTCAAACAAAAAAAAGATTCAAGGATGCAGTGACTCTGAAAGCCACCCATGTGATCTTTGTGCCAGCTGTGAGTCCATGTGTTGGAGATCCCAAGACCTCGCCACCCAATTTTGCTCTAGGGGCTCACAGGACTTGGCAGAGATGTACTCATGACTGTGATTTCTTTCAGTGGAAGGATACAAAGCAAGATGGCGGGACCTCATCTCTACAATAAACCAAAAAATTAGCTGGGTGTGGTGGCGCATGCCTGTAGTTCCAGCAACTTGGAAGTCTGAGGTAGAAGCATCACCTGAGCCCAGCAAGCTGAGGCTGCAGTGGTCAGGAGCGTGCCATTGCACTCCAGCCTGAGTGACAGAGTGACAGACTCCAACTAAAAACAAAACAAAAAACAAAACCAAAGAAGAGACCCATGGGTCCAAGTACAGAGGAGGCCAAGCACAAGCATCCAAGAGTCCTCCCCATAAAGATCTCATTTTCAAAAAGATCGGGTCACGCAGGCTGCACATAATTCCTGACAACTAGCCATGACAGCATGCGTGAACTGTTGTCTCCCATGGAAGCTCATCAGAGACTTAGCGCCCAGGGTTTTTAGTGGGAGCTGGTCATGCAGGCACCTTCTCCCTATCATGTACCAACACTGCAACTCTTGGAAGGCAAGCAGATGTTCAGCAGAAATAAACCGCATTGTTTGTGCCGAGAGTCTAGGTACAGTTGGGAATGAAGGGAACATACCCGAAATCCAAGTTCCCAGATGCCAGTCAAGGGCCAGTCTCGAAGGCAGACCCTTCGGAGGGTGGTGGCTCAATCCTACTTTGTTAATGCTTCTGCACAGTCTGCACTTCTAAATTTTAGAACTTCCAATTATACTCACTGGAACCCAGAAGGTCGAGGCTGTGGTGAGCTGTGGTCATGTCACTGCACCCCAGCTTGGGTGACAGAGTGAGACCCCAACACACACACACACACACACACACACACAGAAATTGAAATGGGGATTTACTAATTTCCAGCTACTACAATGGGCTCTCTGAGACCACATAGCAAAAAACACAGGCCTAAAGCTGTCTGCCTCTCACCCTACTCTCCAATTTTCACCTTAAATTTTCAAGCCAGTGACTCATTAAACATGGCATCTTGTTATACTTTGCTTGTTGTGTTCACTGTGAATTTGAGGAAACACACTGGCCATCTATGTTTGGGTGACTTACATGTGCGGTTGTGTTTTTACAATAGATTAAAGGCCCTTTCCAGAGCAACTTTATTGTGTTGGATGATTTGAAACCCTTCAGAGAGTACTGTTTACAAGTTGAGGCACAACTGAATTGGACACAGAAAAAAGACAACCTTAAATCCGGGCACTTAAGCAACACATCTTGCTACAAAACAACAGCAGATGGTAAAATATACTTTCTTATGTCCTTTGTGAGCCAGGAAAATAATACTCCTAAAACAGTGAAATCAGAGGCTGCTTATAAGGTGACGGGTGGCAAGAGTGAGGAGACCCATAGAAAAAGCAGGTGTAGCCGGGCTCGGTGGCTCAGCCTGTAATCCCGCGCCTTTGGGAGGCTGAGGTGAGTGTATTGCCTGAGCCCGTGGGTTTGAGATCCACCTGGGCAACTTGGCGAGACCTCATCTCTACAGTAAATCAAAAAATCAGCCAGGCGTGGTAGCACATGCCTGTAATTCCAGCTACTCAGAAGGCTGAGGCGGCAGGATCGCCGGAGCCCAGCAGGTCGAGGGTGCGGTGGCCGGGAGCAGCCACTGCACTCCAGTCTGGGCGACAGAGTGAGACTCCAACTCAAGAAAAAGCAGGTGTACTATGCTCATGCTGACATCTGCAGGGGCAGGGGCCACCAAGCAGCTGACACTTGCTTTGCTTGAATGCAGGATTGCCTTTACTGGCTATTAATTTAAGCGAACCAGGCAGGGATAGGGAGGGGAGTTGTCCATGGTACTGGCTCAGGTACACGGCTTAAGCCATAAGGATGGAAAACATACTGTTTTGTCTTATGTGTGGGATGGTCATCGTGTTCACTTCAGTGTTATTGTTTCAGCCTCTACCAAGCTTCAGCAAGTCATCCTGATCTCCGTGGGAATCTTTTCGCTGCTCTTGGTGCTGGCAGGGGCCTGTTTCTTCCTGGTGCTGAAATACCGAGGCCTGGTGAAATACTGGTTTCACACTCCGCCAAGCATCCCATTACAAATAGAAGAGGTTTGTGCTCACACATCTAAACGGGTGACACATTGGGCTCGGTGGCCAAAATTGTGGCCTCACCTGGCTAGGAAGTTGGCTGCTGCAGGCCCCTCTCCATGTAGCATGTCAGTCCTCTGAGTCCTGGAGGACGCCCTGGCACAGCCTGGCTGGAGGATGTCAAGATGGTACAGACAGTGTTTGACAACGTGAGCTGCAGGGCCACCTGTGTGCTTAGAGGGAGCTAGGGAAGAACAGACACCAGGCTGTAAGCGCCGGGCCTTGTACACCAAGTGTTCATGTAGGTTGCTAGTATTTCTGTTGGCTTTTTTTGTTGTTTTTTTCCTTGAGTCAGAGTCTCACTCCATTGCCCAGGCTGGAGTGCAGTGGCACACTTATGGCTACTCCAGCATCAACCTGCTGGGCTCTGGCAATCCTTCCACCTCAGCCTTCCAAGTTGCCAGAACTACAGGCATGTGCTACTATGCCCAGCTAATTTTTTATTTTTTATTGTAGAGATGAGGTCTCGCCAAGTTGCCTGGGCTGGTCTCAAACCCATAGGCTCAGACAATCCACTTGCCTCAGCTTCCCAAAGTGCTGGGATTACAGGGTGAGCCACCGAGCCCAGCCTTTTTATTTTTTATTTTTTGAGTCAAGGTCTCGCTATGCCACCCAAGCTGGACACACTATAGTGGCGTGATCATGGCTCACCACAGTCTCAACCTCCTTGGCTCAGGAGATCCTTCCGCCTTAGCCTCCAGCGTAGCTGGGACTACAGGTGCACGCCACCATGCCCAGCTAATTTTTTTATATTTTTGTAGAGTCAAGGTCTTGCTGTGTTGCCCAACCTGGTCTTGAACTCTTGGGCTCAAGAAATCCTCCCACCTTGACCTCCCTAAGTGCTAAGATGACAGGTGTGAGCCATCATGCCCAGCCAAGTTACTAGTAATTCAAAGAACTTGAGAAAGAATAGTAGAATGAGTCTTGTGGAAAAGCTTGTTTTCCTCAGGTCCCTGAGGCTCTGTGAGGTAGTTGGGCCTTCTGAGAACACGTCTGGATATTCTTAGGATCAGAGGCTAAATGAGAGAAAGATATTATTATCATCATCATCATCATTCACGGAAAAAATATAAGAGGGCAACCTTTTGATAAACAGCATATATATATATATGGGGTCTCAGTATGTTGCCCAGGCTAGTCTTGAACTCCTGAACTCGAATGATCCTCCTGTCTCAGTCTCCCAAAGTACTGGAATTATAGGTGTAAACTACCACACCTAGCCAAGAGAAAGACTTTTATTTTTATTTTTATTTACTTTTTTTTTAGTTGGAGTCTCACTCTGTCACCCAGGCTGGAGTGCAGTGGCACCCTTATGGCCACTGCAGCCTTGACTTGCTGGGCTCAGGTGATCCTTCCACCTCAGTCTTTCAAGTAGCTGGAACCACAGGTGCGTGCCACCATGCCTAGTTAATTTTTTTTGTTTATTGTAGAGACGAGGTCTCACCAAGTTTCCCAGGCTGGTCTCAAACCCCGAGCTCAGGCAATCTTCTGGCCTTAACCTTCCAAAGTGTTGGGATTATAGACTTGAGCCACTGCGCCCTGCCCAAGAGAAAGACTTTTAAAAGTACTTAACAGGCTGGGTGTGGTGTCTCACATCTACAGTCCCAGCACTTTAGGAGTCTGAGGTGGGAGGACTGCCTGAGCCTAGGAGTTCAAGACCAACCTGAGCAACATAGTGAGAAGCCATTTCTACAAAAAATGAAAAGTATTTGCTTTCATTGTCTAATAGGTTGCTGTGTGAAAAAAAACAGGTCAGGCACAGTGGTTCCTGGCACCTACACCTGAGACTCCTACTCAAAAAATAAACAGCAACCAAAAGAAAAAAAAGCATAGTGTTTGCTTTCAGAGGCTGTACATATTCTTTCATAAACCAGAGTCAAGGTAATGGAAACAAAATCTTATTCTGTTACATCTAGAATGAACAGATGTTAAATAAGGCCCAAGTCTGTAAAACATAGTGGCCCTTCCAGAAAGAACTATAGTCACTTGTTCCTTTATCTGTCATGATGCATTTAAAGTACATAGACATTAAACGTATAACAGGCTGGGCTCGGTGGCTCGGCCTGTAATCCCAGCACTTTGGGAGGCCGAGGCGAGTAGATTGCCTGAGCCTGCGGGTTCGAGACGAGCCCGGGCAACTTGGCGAGACCTTGTCTCTACAATAAATCAAAAAATTAGCTGGATGTGGTTAACGCGCACCTGTAGTTCCACCTACTTGGAAGGCTGAGGTGGAAGGATTGCCTGAGCCCAGCAGGTCAAGGCTGTGGTGGCCAGAAGTGTGCCATTGCACTCCAGCCTGGGCGACAGAGTGAGACTCCAACTAAAAAAATAAATAAACAAAAAATAACTTCTCTCACCAGGTAGAGCCCCAGCAGCGAATGCACTGTCAGTTGTTTCTCTGAGGCATGAATCTAAAACACAGTCTTTCAGTTCACTTTCCTAGGAAAGTGTGAAAAATATCTACCCAAATCTCTGAAGTTCATGAGAAGAATGAATCACGTTGCACTTGCATTTCTAAGGTTTCACAGTGCCCATGAGGCAGTTTCGTTCCTGTTTCATCTGGCAGCTCTGAGCTCACTGTACCTCAGTACGGTTTGCTATTTCCAGGAGCTCAAGTACCAGGTGGTGAACTTAGGGCTAAGCCTAAGGCCGGATGGATCAAAAGGGAAAAGTCAGTCGCTGTGAAACATTGGGACCTTCCTTTCCCTGACTCGCCCAGGGCTGCAAGCGCCTGAGGCCTAAGGACTCTGCTTGTCCTGTGTTCTGTGAGATAGGAAACGAGTGGAGGAGTGGCTGAGGACAGTGCTCATGACCTTTCCCCGTTGTAGCTGAACAAGAGCTCCCTTTTCCTCTTTCACTGAAAAGTTTACAGTTTTAGAGACATTTTAGAACTGATAACCCACAAACCTGCACTGAGGACAGCAAATGTGAACTTGCTTTTTTTAAACCAGAAAATCAGGGGGGAGGGGAAGCAGTTTGCTTTCCTTGGGCTTTGCTCTTTTACGTTTTGGCACATTATCATGGTTGGCCTTTGGATTAGTATTCAGGTTATTACGGAGATGAGGGGCGAAAGGATATTCAAGTTTTAGAAACTGTTTCATTATGGAACAAAAAGAAAAAGAGGCCAGGCAAGGTGGCTCATGCCTGTAATCCCAGTGCTTTGGGAGGCCAAGGCAGAAAGATTGCTTGAGGCCAAGAGTTCAAGACCAGCCTGGACAACATGTGAGACCTTGTCTCTACAAAAAAATCAAAAAATTGACCAGGCTTGGTGGCTCAACTTGTAATCCTAGCACTTTGGGAGGCTGAGGCGAGAGGATTGCCTGAGCCTGTGGGCTCGAGACCAGCCCAGGCAACTGGGTGAGACCTACAATAAATCAAAAATTAGCCGGGTGTGGTAGCACGCGCCTGTAGTTCCGGCTACTTTGAAGGCTGAGGTGGAAGGATCGCCGGAGCCCAGCAGGTCGATGCTGGGGTGGCCATGAGCATGCCACTGCACTCCAGCCTGGGCGACGGAGTGAGATTACAAATTTAAAGAAAAAAAATTAGCCAGGCATGGTGGTGTGCACTTGTGCTCCTAGCTACTGGGGAGGCTGAGGCAGGAGGATTGCTTGAACCCAGGAGTTCCAGGCTACAGTGAACGACGATCATGTGATCATGCCACTGTACTCCAGCTGGGCACCAGAGCAAGACACCTAGTGAAAAAAAAAGTAGTGTCATTGGTGGATGGAATAAAGTTAGTCCTGAATAAAATATAGTTAAACCAACTAAAACTAAAGTAAAAACTTGAGTATATTGAACTGATAAACTAATTACAATTTTGGTTTCCAACCTCTTCCAGTATTTAAAGGACCCAGCTCAGCCCATCTTAGAGGCCTTGGACAAGGACAGCTCACCAAAGGATGATGCCTGGGACTCTGTGTCCATCATTTCATTTCCAGAAAAGGAACAAGAAGGTGATCTCCAGACACTGAACCAAAACCCTGATCCAGCTACCAGCTCCAGGAAGTAGACATTGGGCCAGTTACGCTGCTGATTTTCCTGTCTGGACTTTACAGAGACCAGTACTCCATGCTCCTGCCTCAAAAAGGCCAATAGGCCTTTCTGAGAGACACTGGTTCACATGAGAGACAGCGACCTCATGAGACAGACATGTTGATTTTTTTTTCTTTAAACTAAGAATTTTCTAAATCATATAAGTTTCCAGAATGATCCTACGAATATATCCCAGAAAAAATAAGGCTTCTCTTAAACACTAAAAAGGCATGTAATTGTTTGTTAGTGAAGTGGATATGAGAGAGCTCTGATTTTTGTTCACTGTTGGTCACGTCAAGTGGTCAGGGGACCCATCTCTTCCTCAATTCTGGCAAATGATCCAAGGCCCATGTGACCTCTCCCAAGGAAGGACACTGAGAGGCCCTTCATGTCCAATCTGCTGGCTTAAAATGTGATTAATCGAGTTCATGTTGGGTGGCCAAAAAAAAGAATAAAATGTGATTAGTCCTGTAAATATTTTCCTAGTAATTTAAGTTTTTGTTTTTAAGCAAAAAAATAAAAGATTGTATAGTAGACTTTTTAAAAAGTTTAAAAAGTGTATGTGAAGTCTTTTCTCTTTGCCTTCTTTTTTTTTTTTTTCTTTGAGTTGGAGTCTCACTCTGTCACCCAGACTGGAGTGCAGTGACACACTCCCGGCCACCGCAGCCTCGACCTGCTGGGCTCCGGCGATCCTTCTGCCTCAACCTTCCGAGTAGCTGGAACTACAGGTGCATACAACTACGCCCGGCTAATTTTTTGATTTATCGTAGAGATGAGGTCTCACCAAGTTGCCCAGGCGGGTCTCGAACCCGTGGGCTCAGGCAATCCACTCACCTCAGCCTCCCAAAGCACTGAGATTACAGGCTGAGCCACCGAGCCCAGCTCTCTTTGCCTTCTTTATTTGGACCTATTTTCTGCAAAGTTTCCGCTTTTTAAAATGATCTAAACCTGTGTTTTCCTAATTCTTGACAGAGCCATTGAGGCCTCATGGAAACTCAGCAAGAACTTCCTACTGGTGTCACTGGATCCCTCAAAAAGTTGCAAAAGGAATTTTTAGAAACTTCATTGGCATGTTATTTATGTGTGATGAGTCACACTGTGTTGACCAAGGCAGAGGTTTATGGGTGATAAAATTAACTAATAGATAGTAGTGTTACTCACTGAGCAGGCAAGTCATCAGATTGTGCCAGTATTGGAGGGCACTTTTGTTCAAAGGAAGCTGAGCGAGGTGCCTCAAGCCTGTAATCCCAGCACTTTGGGAGGCAGAGGCCAGAGGATTGCCTGAGCTCAGGGGTTCGAGACTAACCTGGACAACTTGGGGAGAACTTGTCTCTACAGTACATTAAAAAGTTAGCAGGGAATGGTAGCACATGCCTGTGGTTCCAGCTGCTTGGAAGGAAGAGGCAGAAGAATCGTCTGAACCCAGCAGGTTGAAGCTGTGGTGGCCGTGAGCGTGTCACTTCATTCCAGGCTGGACGACCGAGTGAGATTCCAACTCAAAAAAAAAAAAAAGCAAGTT
The DNA here is from genome assembly GCF_000164805.1 of Carlito syrichta. Classification (NCBI taxonomy): domain Eukaryota; kingdom Metazoa; phylum Chordata; class Mammalia; order Primates; family Tarsiidae; genus Carlito; species Carlito syrichta. Next base: position 235,772 of record NW_007253294.1, read on the forward strand.
AGCCAGTTTCTTACCAGCACTGCAGGGCTCCAACAGAAAGGGAGACGGTGGAAGGTGGCTCTACTAACTAGTGCCTCATGACCTTCCCAGACTCTGTCAGATTTTATTTATTTGTTTGTTTGTTGTTGTTTTGGAGTCTCACTCCATTGCCCAGACTGGAATGCAGTGGCACAGTCACGGCCACCCCAGTGTCGACCTGCTGGGCTCTGGCAATCCTTCCACCTCCACCTTCCAAGTAGCTGGAACTACAGGCGTTCTAATTTTTGATGTAGAGATTTGGTCTTGCCCAGTTGCCCAGGCTGGTCTCGAACCCGCAGGCTCAGGCAATCCACTCACCTCAGCCTCCCAAAGTGCTGACTGGGATTATAACCTGAACCACTGAGCCCGGCTATTGATTTTTTTTTTAGACACAAGTGACTCCATTTTGATGCTGACAACTTTCACACTCCACAGTCACACATCTCTTTAAAGTACTCATGGGAGCGAAGTGAAAGTGATGCCCTCCTTCCTGCTTCCAGTCTGTAGTGACAGAAAACAGAGGACTGCACTTGGGTGTGTGGGAACTGGGCAGAGTGTGTACAAATGACCTGAGGTCTGGAGCCGCGTATTGCTCTGGTCAGGGTAACTCACCAGCACTCTAGGAAGAGGCCTAGGAACGACACAGTCTAAAAATCCACCCCGGTGTAGAAATACAGGCAGCAGTGGCTTCTCTGAGCCCCTCACTTTTCAAAAAAAGAGGGGAGAGGTGGACCCTCAGGGTTACTTTACAAACATACACCTAGCTATACACAAAATCACTTTCAAAAGATATGAACTGCTTTCCTTGTAATTAAATAGTGGTATAGTAATAGCATATAACAACAAATATTAATTCAACTTGTTTCATTTCTGCATTCAGGGTGAACACAAATATTTGATACATTCTTTGTGAGTAATAAGTGTATTTTTGTACTTGAAAAGGCCAAGAGAAGTTCAAAGTCCTTAAAGAGCCAATGAGTTCAGGTAGAATTATGAGGTTCTTGGAGATAGGCAGGTACCAAATTTTGCCTGGCACAAAATTCAACTAATCAACTAAATTCATGTATTTCTTAACTATTTCCAGTTATTTATTTGTTTAGTTATTTGAGTCAGGGTCTCACTCTGTCCCCCAAGTTGGAGTGCAATGTTACATCACAGCTCACTGCCGCCTCCAACTCCTGGGTTCAAGTGATTCTCCTGCCTAAACCTCTCAAGTAGCTGGGACCACAGGCATGCACCATCACACCCAACCAATTTTTTTTTTTTTTTTTGAGTTGGAGTCTCACTCTGTCACCCAGACTGGAGTGCAGTGGCCACTCCCGGCCACCGCAGCCTCAACCTGCTGGGCTCTGGTGATCTTTCCGCCTCAGCCTTTCAAGTAGTTGGAACTACAGGCACGCGCTACCACGCCCGGCTAATTTTTTATTTATTGTAGAGATGAGGTCTCGCCAAGTTGCCCAGGCAGGTCTCAAACCCGCGGGCTCAGGCACTCC
>NW_007253294.1:237302-249376 GCF_000164805.1 Carlito syrichta
ACTCACCTCAGCCTCCCAAGGCACGGGATTACAGGCTGAGCCACCGAGCCCAGCTTCCCAACCAATTTTTAAATGTTTGTAGTAGAGATGAGGTCTCGCTATGCTGCCCAGTCTATTCTCAAGCTCCTGGGCTCAAGCGATCCTCCCGCCCTGGCTTCCCAAAGTCCTGAGATTACAGATGTGAGCCACCATGCCCAGCCATTGACTACCTCCTTTCTGACACATTGTTGTGAACTCACAGCTGTGAGTACTTCCAAGTGTCCCCCAAACACTTCTCAAGTGGCCAGTCCCATGCTACCACTCAAAGATATAGAGCATCAGTAGTCAGGACTGGGAGTATATTCCTGTAGGTGGTGCACTGCACAATTCAGCAGTGCTGTTTATTTATTGTTTATTTTTGTAGTTGGAGTCTCACTCTGCGCCCAGGCTAGAGTGCAGTGACATGCTCATGGCCACTGCAGCCTCAACCTGCTGGGCTCAGGAGATCCTTCCGCCTCAGCCTTCCAAGGAGCTGGAACCATAGGTGCGCACCACCACACCCAGCTAATTTTTTGATTTATTGTAGAGATGAGGTCTCGCCATATTGCCCAGACTAGTCTCGAACCCGTGGGCTCAGGCAATCCTCTCGCCTCAGCCTCCCAAAGTGCTGGGGTTACAGGTGTGAGCCACTGCACCCACCAGCAGTGCTATTTAATGACATAGAACACCAACGCACACAGCAACTTCTGGCAAACTTGATTCATAAGCCGCTGAAGTTCCAAATGCCTTATCACAAAAAACAAAGACTGAATTGTTCCAAATTTAAGAGACATGAGAACTAAATACAGTATGTGATTAAGAGCTGGATACTGGAACAGAAAAAATATATTTTTTTCTTTAAAGCACATTTTTGGGGCAATCAGCAAAATTTGAATAAGGCGCATAGTACTGTGTCAGTGTTAATTTCCCTATTTTGGTATTAAACTGCAGTTATATTTGGGAAAAATATACACAGCGGTTTTTTAAAATTTTTTTTGAGTTGGGGTCTCAGTCCATCGCCCAGGCTAGAGTGCAGTGGCACACTCATGGCCACCCCAGCATCGACCTGCTGGGCTCCAACAATCCTTCTGCCTCAGCCTTCCAAGTAACTGGGACTACAGGCACTTGCTACCATGCCCGGCTAATTTTTTGATTTATTGTAGAGATGAGGTCTCACCAAGTTGCCCAGGCTGGTCTCGAACCCATGGATTCAGGCAATCCTCTCACCTCGAGCCTCTCAAAGTGCTGGGATTACAGGGTTGAGTCACCGTGCCTGGTCTTATAGAAGTTTTCAAGGATAAATAGGGATCATGTCTGCAACATATTGTCAAACATTTCAGATAAAAATAGACTAAAGGGCCGGGCTCAGTGGCTCAGCCTGTAAACCCAGCACTTTGGGAGGCCGAGGGTGAGTGAATTGCCTGAACCCGCTGGTTCAAGACCTGCCTGGGCAACTTGATGAGACCTCATCTCTACCATAAATTGAAAAATTAGCCAGGCGTGGTAGCGTGCACCTGCAGTTCCAGCTACTTGGAAGGCTGAAGCGGAAGGATCACCGGAGCCCAGCAGGTGGAGGCTGTGGTGGCTGGGAGCGGCCACTGCACTCCAGTCTGGGTGACAGAGTGAGACTCCAACTCAAAAAAAAAAAAAAAGAATTGAAGATGCATTTATTGACATCTGAAAACCCTAAATAAAATGGCATAGGCGGTGATAAAACCCTTACAAAAAAAATCAACGCTGGCAGACTCAATACAAAACCAAACCAAATTTGGAAGTCTTGTTTTTCTTAGCATGGCCTGCCACCTAGTGACAGAAAACTAAAAAGCCATCGGATGAGGAAGGAAACACCCTTTCAAAGCTATAGGGGCAGATTAGAAGGCCTGCATTTATTAGTCACTTACTATTTCCAGGAACTATTCCCTTGGGTTAATTCACAAACACACTGTGAGGTCATTGTCCAGACATTGACTCTTTCCCCCACACTGCCTGGTTTCTCTCAGCCGCCTCCCTCAGGAAGGAGCCTCTGGCCAAGGCTGGTCTCTGCAGAATATACACATCCCCAGCAAGGAGTCACAGGGTGCAGGTGACTGAGGTGAGCTGAGAACAATGCGGGCAGCACCCTTATTCACTGTGATTGTAACCACTGTGTATCAAGTTGAATAATTAACTTGCTTGACTATAAAGCTGCTTGCTGTATTGTCCCAAGGTAGGGATTCTTTCTTCACCCCTTGGCTGCCGTTGGTGCCTCCTGGGCGGATTTTTTTCTTCACCAACCAGCAGCCATCAGTGCCGCTTGTAAGTTTTTTTTTTTTGAGTCAGAGTGTCACTGTCGCCCAAGCTGGAGTGCAGTGACACGCTCACGGCCACTGCAACCTCAACCTGCTGGGCTCAGTTGATCCTTCCACCTCAGCCTCCCAAGTAGCTGGAACTACAGGCATGTGCCACCATGATACAGAGACCTGTTAATGTCTGTCCATATTGTCACAGCCCCTAGAAAAGGACATGGCAAGGGCGCAAGTGCTCCAGTACATTCCTGAACAATATTCCTGAGAACTAATAAAAGGGGCACTTCCCCTTGTCTCCTATACACTCCCAGTAAGTAGCTTCAGGGGATCCTTGACTTCCCTGCAGTCTATGCCCAGTCATCTGCAAGATGCAAATCTTCCTTTTCTGAGTGGTTATAAGTTTGAATAATATAGTACCAATGTCATTGTAAGCCTTGTGATTTGTATAACTTTTGTATCAATGTAATCATAGGTTTTATGATTTGCATAGTGCATGATGTCTTAGGCCTTGGAAACTCCATTTACGCTATGGCAAGCTTGAATAACACTTCTGCCAAACCCTACTGATAAAAGCTATGAGATACCTCAGATACCTGGCACCAGGAAGTATGGACCAAAATATGTCACTGAAAGGACAGACCAAGAGTGGGAAGCCATTTTTTATCTTGTTCTTAAACTCTAACACAATGCTGGGAAAGTAGAGGCTGTGTCCTGGAGAAATGCATTTTTTAAATCTTGTTCCTAAACCCTAACACAATGATGAGAAAGTAGAGGCTATGTTTTGGAGAAATGTATACTTTAGGTAAAGATTAATTTTGTCTTTTTAGAAACCCAGACTTCTCAAGCATGACCAGTATCGACCCATTGTATACTGGGTGCATGGTGACCAGGACCCCCCTTAGGGTTTTCTGTCCAGACTTCCTGGTACCAGGCATCAGAGGTATCTCATGGTTTTTGTTAGTGGGGCCCCTGGCAGAAGTGGCAATCAAGCTTGCCTAGAGTAAAGGGAGTTTACAAAGCCTAAGACATCATGCATTAGGCAAAAGTTATGCAAATCACAAAATTTGTGATTACAAAAGTTATGCAGATCACAGGACTTGTGACTGCTCAGAGCTGGGAACCAGTGGAGATTCGATCTTCCAGTAGATTGGATGCTGTCTACAGGGAAGTCAAGGATCCCCCGAAGCTGCCTGTGGGAATACATAGGAGATAAGGGGAAGTGCACCCTTCATTAGCTCTAAGGAATGTTATTCGGGAATGCACAGGAGCACTAGAAACCTTGTCTCGGCCATTCTCTAGGGGCTGTGATAATATGGACAGACATTAGTGGGTCTCTGTGTCACAGGGTCTCCAAGACATTTGCAGGTAGTCAACAAGGAAGTTACAGTCATGTCTACCTGATTGCAACATCTCCAGGGGAAAGGATTTAAGCCAGGACTCAGGGGGCTACACGGCCACACTCATCTAGAGGGTAAGCCCGCCTCCTGTCTGTGGGAAGTGAATCTTTCTTAAATAAATCTTTTCTTCTTTCATCTCTTTGTGTGTTGCAATTCTTTGCATTACTCGGATCTCTGGTTACCAGTGTGCACCTCCGGCATGCCAGCACGCCGGCTCTGGTGATACTGCACACCCCCCCATCCATCCATCCACCCTCACCCTATCTGTACCCTAACAGTCACTATCAATAAATGTGGCTGAAACTCAAGTTCTGTATAATGCTCTGCTGGTCACGTGGCTAATGCATAGGCACTAACAACTCTGGGCTTATAAAAGTGAACTGGAAAATCCTGGAAGGTGAGCAGAACCATTTAAGAACAACCTTGAGTCTGGCTGTAGTTCCAGCTCCTTGGAAAGCTAAGGCGGAAGGATTGCCGGAGCCCAGCCGGTTGAGGCTGCAGTGGCCAGGAATGGCCACTGCACTCCAGTCTGGGTGACAGAGTGAGACTCCAACTCAAAAAAAAAGAGTCATCTGGGTGTGGTAGCGCGTGCCTGTAATTCCGACTACTCAGAATGAAGGCTGAGTCAGAAGGATTGCCGGAGCCCAGCGGGGTCCAGGCTGCGATGGCCGGGAGCGTGCCACTGCACTCCAGTCTGGGCGACAGAGTGAGACTCCAACTCAAAAAAAAAAAATGTAATGTAGAGATGAGGTCTGGCCAAATTGTCTAGGCTGATCTCAAACCCCTGGACTCAGGCAATCCTCTCGCCTCTGCCACCCCTGGCTCATGTACATTCTAATAAACCAATGTCTTTCCCTGATGAGTCTCCAGATGACTTCTTTGGAATATATAAAGAACATTTTGTGCAAGCCTTCACAGATTTGGGGCTACCACATTACACTCACAGATAGGGAAAAAGTTTCAAGGTCACACAGCTAATAAGTAGCAGTGCCAGAACAAAGAGAAATAAATAAATAAATAAACCCACCTAGACACAAATCTAAGGCCCTCAAGAATCTGAACTCCCACACCAGAATGCTCTAGCAACAATGTAACTGGAAGTATTCTTCCCTGTGTCTCCACCATCTTTATTCCTGTAATCAGGCTGGCCACAGCCCCCACCTAAACATTTTCCTCTCCTTTTGTTAATTCCTTGTGTTCTCTTTTTTTTTTTTTGAGTTGGAGTCTCACTCCATCACCCAGGCTGGAGTGCAGTGGCATGCTCCCAGCCACCGTAGCCTCGACCTCCTGGGCTCCAGCGATCCTTCTGCCTCAGCCTTCCAAGTAGCCAAAACTACAGGTGTGCACTACCACACCTGACTAATTTTTTATTTTATTGTAGAGAAGCGGTCTCGCCAAGTTGCCCGGTCTGGTCTCAAACCTACAGACTCAGGCAATCCACTCACCTCGGCCTCCCAAAGTGCTGGAATTACAGTCTAAGCCACCGAACCTGGCCAATGTTCTATTCTAGAGCCACTATTATAATAGAAGAATTAGCATAATTCATAAAGCACCAGTTTCTCTAAATTACATTTCTCAAAGTGTTCCAGGCAATAAGTTTCCAAGTCTCAATCACAGAAAACATACATGCAATTGGCACCTCCCTCTTAAAAACATACAATACATATTTTCTATTATTTTTATTTTTTATTTTTTTAGAGATGGATCTTGCTGTGTTATCCAGCCTTGTCTCAAACTCCTGAACTGAAGCAATCCTCCTACCTCAGTCTCCCAAAGCACTGGGATTACAGGTAAGAGCTACCGCACTCAGCGCAATACTTTTTTTTTTTTTTTTTTGAGTGGGAATCTCACTCTGTTGTCCAGGCTGGAGTGCAGTGATATGCTCATGGCCACCGTAGCCTCGACCTGCTGGGCTCAGGGAATCCTTCTGCCTCAGCCTTCCAAGTAGCTGAAACTACAGGCATGCACCACCACACCTGGCTAATTTTTTGATTTATTGTAGAGATGAGGTCTCGCCAAGTTGCCCAGGCTGGTCTCGAACCTGTGGGCTCAGGCAATCCTCTCACCTCAGCCTCTCAAAGTGCTGGGATTATAGGTGTGAGTCACTGTGCCTGGACTGCATATTTCCTAAAAAGCTCCAAAAAAAAAAATGTTTTGGAGCCAGGCATGGTGGGGTGTGCCTATAGTCCCAGATACTTGGGAGATTGAGGCAGAAGAATTGCTTGAGCTCAAGAGTTTGCAGCCAGCCTGGGCAATACAGTGAGACTCTGCCACACACAAAAAAATTTTTTTTCTGACCTAGCCCAGCCCAGAGTTTCCCAAGCTGCTATGACATGCACGTTTTTTTTCTCAAGCATACCTAAAGAGACTCTAGTGTTCTATGTGCAGCTTAAGAAATACTGTCTAAGGGAGACTAGCAGGGCCTCGGGTCAGGGACAGCGTCTGAACTGGGATCCCAACCCATGAATAAGTCACTTAAACTCTCTGGGTCAAAGTTCCTGCCTCCAAATTGTAAAGCTGACGCGAGACAACATGGAACACAGTTCTCAGTAACTGTCTTGGCTCTCAGTGTCAAGCAGAAAAATGACATCTGACACAAGACCCTAGAAGGGAATGAGGATGCAGGCAGTAGAAAGTTGAATGAGGAAAGAAATGACTGGAATGATGAAGAAATAACACGTTAAAGGAAAATAAGGTCAACAGGAGCTCCTTAGCTGCGTCACTCCTCGCTCTTCATGGATTCCGTATTGGTGAGTCCATCTACTCACGGAAATGTATTTGCAACCCCAGACTCAATACTCAAGGGGCTTCCTGACCATTCAAGGATGTGTGCAGAGTAATTGGAGTCACCTGACGAGCTGAGGTGAACAAGGTGACGCCCTGGTTTCTTGTTTCAGTTATCATACTGTAAATGTGTCCTTTTCATGGTCTAGTTAGTGCTGTATTTTTCACATTTTTGTTCTTTTTTGTTGGTGATTTGCTGTTGAGAATGGCCCCAAGTGTGATGTGCTTTAGGGGGAAAATTTGTGAGTCAGAGAAGTTTCATTCAAACATGAGTGACAGCGCAATGTTAATGAGCCAATGATATATTATGAAATAATGTGTCATTAAATACACAAAGCAAGGATATATATTGGCCAGTTGAGGGCAATGTGATGACCAGGAGCTCTTTGGGAACCCAACTCTGTCTGCCCGCTAAAGGCAAGGGATCATCAGTATTAACTAACTCAGTGCTCACTGAGACTTTATAGAACCAACTTACCAGGAATAACAAGAATTGCCCATATTTGGAAAGCTTGCAAGTCTAAGGAATTAAGGGAAAGAGAATAGGTGGTTGTGGGGGGCCAGTCCCTGCAGAGAGATTTAGGGGGTCCCTGGGAAGTGTGGCAGCCTGGGCAGTGAGACCTCACCTCTACAATAAATCAAAAAATCAGCCAGGCGTGGTAGCGCATGCCTGTAATTCTGGCTACTTGGAAGGCTGAGGCGGAAGGATCGCCGGAGCCCAGCAGCTCGAGGCTGCGGTGGCCGGGAGCGGCCACTGCACTCCAGTCTGGGCGACAGAGTGAGACTCCAACTCAAAAAAAAAAAAAAAAAGAGAAAGAAAGAGAAGGGGGGGAGAAAGAAAGAGACTGGACTCTGTCTAGTGCAGAAGCCGATTTAATGGGGCAAACCGTAAGCCTTTTATCCTAAAGTTTCACAGGCAAGATCACAAGATTTTCACGTGAACACAAAGCCAGGTGGATGAGGGGCATCCCCCACCCACCAGGTGTTTCCTCAAGCATAAGGAAGGACAATCCCAATATTATTTCACTGTTCCTTATGCTTGGTTAATGTTCCTCACAAACAATACAACAATTCTAACATCATAATATTCTAATAATCAATAACTTCTAAAACGTATGCATTCCCAACACCTAATAACAAACTTAAACCCCTAATACCGTTCTATTCTGTACTAATTTTACTTGTACTATAAAAAACTCTTAATTATAGCTCAAACCAGTTCCTAAAGAATGTGACCCAGTCCAAAGATCACACTGGGCCATTTCCAGGAACAATTGATTATAATCTCTTAACAAAATGGCTATTCTAAAGTCCTATATATCGATCCTAATTTCTATGAAAGTTTCTAATTCCTAATCCTAATATATAAAGCTGATCATCAGCAACAAAGCTTCTAAAAACCCAAATATAAACTGTAAATGTACTAAGGCCAAAACCGCAATTAGTAGAAAGTGGGAACAATGAAATTTCTAAAGTTAGCTGTATTCTTATAAAACCTTAAAGTATCATGTTTGATCATGCTTGAACTAACATAATTCCCTGACGTAGCATGACCTATTCTACAATACTTTCTATGAATAAAATAAATTCAGTTTCTATAATAAGTAAAAAAAACCCTACACTAATTGTAACTAAAAAACCGGTTTAAAAGAATGCAGCCCAGCCCAAAGTGGATGCTGGGCCCTTAGGAATGTGGCCCAGTCCAAAGTTTGTGCTGGGCCATTTCTGGTAACTCTAGATAATCATCTATACCATTTAAAGCTGGAAACAACTATCTAAATGTATATACTAATTCTATAAATATACTTTTAAATCTTATTTTAAAAAGCTTGTATCATATATAAGACTCCCAAATGTGACCTGAGTTTGAGCTGTGTTAAGTTTAAAGCCGAAATCGCAGTCTGTGAGAAACGGGAAAAATGGATCCCTAGAGTCAGCCATGCCTGTCATACTCTCAGAACTTCATGCTTAGATCATCAAAGTCCCTGCTAGTGGGTCATGCCAAACAACAAAGAAGGGAGGAGGGAATGGGCCTTCAGCTCCTGAACCCAACCTGGTGGTCTCAGGGTCCGCAGCCCACCTGGATCCCTAACGCTCAGGCTGGCCTCCACAGCTGGCTCCCAACAGGTGGTGGGGCTAACAGAAGGCTTCCTCTTCACCTTTGCTGAAGTTAACTACTCACAAAAGGCAGATGAATAGGAGAAATGGCATACACATTTATTAACATGCACTGGAGTCTTACAAAATAAGATTAAAAAATGGAAGATGGTTGGCCAGGCACGGTGGCTCAAACTTGTAATCCCAGTGTTAGGGTACTGGACAGGGTGAGGATGGAGAGGCACAGGGAGGCGCAGCACTGCAAGCTAGAGGTGCATGCTAGCAACCCAGAGATGCAAGTAGATTGCAAAGAATTGCAACACACAGAGGTGAGAAAAGATTTATTTAAGAAAAGTTCACCCCCCCACAGACAGGGAGTGGGCCTACACTCTAGGTGAGTGTGGCGTCATAGCCCCCCAGAGTCCTGGCTTAAATCCTTTTCTCGGAGATGTTGCATGTGTCTGCCGTGACTGCTGTGACTTCCTTATTGACCACCTGTGGATGTCTTGGAGAACCTGTGACACAGAGACCCATTAATGTTTGCCCACATTATCATAGCCCCTAGAGAAGGGTGTGACAAGAATTTGAATTCTTCTGCACCTTCCCGAATGACATTCCTTAGACCTAATGGAGGGTGTACCTCCCCTTATCTCATAGGCATTCCCAGTGGGTAGCTTCGGGGGATCCTTGGCGTCCCCGTAGATAGTGCCCAATTTACTGGAAGAGTGAATCCCCACCTGCACTCCCTCTGAGCGGTCATAACTTTTGTAATTACAAGTTTCATGACTTTTACAGTCCTTGCCCAATGCATGATGTCTCAGGCCTTGTAAATTCCCTTTACTCTAGGCAAGCTTGATTGCCACTATGAGATACCTCAGATACCTGGAAGTCTGTTTCTGAAAAGACAAAGTCGGTAAAGTTAATTTTACCTAAAGTGTGCATTTCTCCAAAAGCATAGTTTCTACTTTCTCATCATTGTGTCAGGGTTTAAGAACAATATGAAAAATGGCTTCCCATTCTTGATCTGCCCTTTCACCCAGCACTTTGGAAGGCCAAGGAGAGAGGACTGCCTGAGTCCAAGGGTTCGAGACCAGCCTGGGCAACTTGATGAGACCTCATCTCTACAATAAATTTTTTAAAAATTAGCCAGGCATGGTGGTGCGTGCCTGTAGTTCCAGTGACTTGGAAGGCTGAGGTGGAAGGATTGCCTGAGCCCAGCAGGTTGAGATTGCAGTGGTCGTGAGCATGCCACTGTACTGCAGCCTGCGCGACAGAGACTCCAACTCAAAAAAAAAAAAAAAAAAGGGAAGATGGTTGACACGTTTATATCACCTTGAGGTTACAAAGAGCATGGGTGCATAACCAAAAACAGGCTATGGTGGCAAAGACAGGTTATGGGAGGGAGGTGGTCAGAGTGGCATAGGTGGTCTTGTTAGGTAGATGAGACCTCACAGGTAGCAGTCCTCAGAGAATAAATGGCAAATGTTTCTTTCAGGCCTTTAAGGTGTCAGACTCTCAGTTAATCTTTCCTAGACCCAGACAAGGGAGGGCCTCAAAGAAAGCCTGGCAGTATCAACAGATTTTTCTCTACAGATGCAAATCTCCCCTACAAAAGATAGCTTCTCAGCTATTCTTACATTTCCTGCCCTTTTGAATAGCCATCTTGAAATGTGTCAAGGAAATACATTGTGGGGTAAAATATTTTTCTCCTTTAAAGAACAGAATATTTGGACTCAGTCATAATGAAATTCAGGGGACAAGGCTGGGGTGCAGGGGCCCATGCCTGTAATCCTAGCACTTTGGGAGGCTGAGATGGGAGGATTGCCTGAGCCCAGGAGTTCGAGACCAGCCTGGGCAAGATAGTGAGATCTCATCTCCAGACACAAAATTTTTTTAATTAGCTGGGTCGGGGTCGTGAGCACCTGTCATCCAGCTACTCAGGAGGCTGAGGCAGAAGGACCATCTAAGCCCAGGAGGTCAAGGCTACAGTGAGCTGTGATTGTGCCACTGCACTCCAGAACAGGTGACAGAGAGAGACTATGTCTCAAAAAGATAAAAGAAAAAAATTCAGTGGACAGGAGGACAAAAAAAGTGAGAACTCTTTAGATATTAACCAGGCGAGAAATCCAAATTAGGTTCCTTTTAAATAAAATAAGGACTATTTCTAGGAAAATGAGTATGAGTTATAAAAATTGTGTTACTATTCTCTCAAGGTAAAGAATGACTCCAAGCCGGGCTCGGAGGCTCAGCCTGTAATCCCATGCTTTGGGAGGCTGAGGTGAGTGGATTGCCTGAGCCCGGGAGTTAGAGACCCGCCTGGGCAACTTCATCTCTACATCAAAAAATCATCTCTACAATAAATCAAAAAATTAGCAGGTGGAGGTAGCGCGTGCCTGTAGTTCCGGCTACTTGTAAGGCTGAGGCGGAAGGATCGCCGGAGCCCAGCAGGTCGAGGCTGCGGTGGCCGGGAGCCGCCACTGCATTCAGTCTGGGTGACAGAGTGAGACTCCAACTCAAAAAAAGAATATACTTTAGCCAGGCGCAGTGGCTCATACCCGCAATCCTAGCACTTTGAGAGGCCAAGATGGGAGGATTGCTTGTGCCCAGGAGTTTTGAGACCAGCCTGGGCAACATAGCAAGACCTGAAATCTACAAAGAATAAAGTTAGTCCAGGCATGGTGGTGCACACCTATAGTCCCAGCTACTTGGGAGGCTGAGGTGGAAGGATACCCTGAGGCCAGGAGGTGGAGGTTGTGGTGAGCCGTGATCATGCCACTACTGCACCCCAGCCTGGGCATCAGAGTGAGACCCCACTCAAAAAAAAAAAAAAGAAAGGTGGAGGTAGATAAGGTAAATAGGCGAGTCTGGCCAGAGCATGGGGCAGCAATAGGAGAAAAGGAAACACGACCAAAAGCCTCTGATGACAAACTGAGAGTGTGACTTTCACGCTGCAGGGAACAAGCTGAGAGCGCTATTTTGGAAAATTCCCAGAAGCAGGGAGACTCTGGTTTCTCTTCTCATGGAACGGAAGGCTTGGCCTCGGTGACTGTTTCTAAACTTTTCCGAGCAATGCTATCCCCCTGTTCTGATACACACTTTAGGACACTGTGGGGATCACGGTGATGTCTAAACCTCTTTCAACCAAGATTCTGTCCAGCATTACATTTTGTGTTTTGTATTTTTAAAAAAACTGTTTTGCACCATGGCATTGCAATTTACAGCAGGCCCGTCCCGACAGCTCTCCCATCTTCCAACCCCACTTCCGGCCTCCTTGAGAAGCAGTGGGCTGGAGGACGTCTTGGGTTTAAAACTCTTGTTCCTGTAATTAACCACTTCCCATTGCAGGGGAGAAAACATAATTGCTTTCCGTTTTGAGGTCCATGGTAGAAAAACTCTCCTGAAAACCAAAGTCCGGTCAACAAAAGAAAAAGAAGCCCTAGCCAGGCTCGGTGGCTCAGCCTGTAATCCCGCGCCTTTGGGAGGCTGAGGGGAG
>NW_007253294.1:249396-259306 GCF_000164805.1 Carlito syrichta
AAAAAAAAAAAAAAATGACTCCAGAATTAAATAAGCATGTCCTGGGCTGGGCTAGGTGGCTCAGTCTGTAATTCCAACACTTTGGGAGGACAAGGCGAGTAGATTGCCTGAGCCTGCAGGTTCGAGACCAGCTTGGGCAACTTGGTGACACCTCATCTATACAATAAAAATAAATTAACCGGGCATGATAGTACCCACCTGTGGTTCCAGCTACTTGGAGGGCTGAAGTGGAAGGATCACTGGAGCCCCGCAGGTCCACACTGGGGTGGCCGTGAACGTGCCACTGCACTCCAACCTGGGCGATGGAGTGGATTCCAACTCAAAAAAAAAAAAAAACATGTCCTGGTTTTCTTCAGTACTTTTTCAGAAAGCATTGATCTATCAATCACTTCAGGCAATTCCTTTGCTTTCAGTCAGAGAAATAAGAAAAAATGACCAACCAAGTGACTCAAATAATTTCTACTTCATTTAATCTTTCCTGATGGAACAGATGTTACAGTGAAGAGATTTTTCTGAAATAACAGCATAGACTTAACTTGAATACCTTTTAGGCCAGGGGCAAGTGGTTCATGCTTATAATCCCGGCCCCTTTGGAGGCCCAGGCAGAAGGATCACCTGAGGCCAGGAGTTCAAGATCAGCCTGGGCAACAAAGAGAACCCATGTTACTATAAAAGACATTGTTTTTTTTCATTAGCTGGGTGTGGTGGCTCATGCCTGTCATTCCAGCTACTCAGGAAGGTAAGCCAGGAGGATTGCTTGAGCCCAGTGGTTCAAGGTGGGAGTGAGCTATGTATGATTGCAACACTGCACTCCAGCCTGAGTGATAGAGATCCCATCTCTTAAAAAAAAAAAACAGGAAGATCTTTTAGCAACAAAATGTGACTAATAGAGTGGAATAAAATTAGCCTCAGATGTTTCTCCTCCAGGGTTTGACAGGGGATTACTAGAGATCAAAATGTCTAAACAGATTCTAAGTGAGTGGGATGATGTGAGAGCCCAAGGATAGACTATAAGACTGGCAAAGAATATCTGATAGGGAGCATTACATTTAAAAAGGAGCAACAAAAACAAATGCTGTGAAGTTGACACTGTGACTGAAAGCCTTTCCATGAGAGAAAAACATTCAAAGCATCATGAATTCAAGGCATCTACATCAAACACTCCCGGGGCTCTTGTTCAAGTGACCAAATTACATGGTTTGACATCATCAGTCTTTCAGCCTTTCAATTTCATTATGTTGGTGCATGTCATTGTCTTATTGATAGAAAAAAAATTATATAATGGAAAAATCTAGGCTGTTTTTAATCAGTGGCCACAGCACAAGGAATACAACAACGATCTTTGAAGGAGAGTCATCAAATAGAATACCCTGGGTAACGGTGGTCCACACACAAAAGGCACTTGGATCCAACAGCTACTGAACCTGTGTGACGGTGAGCTCTTTAATAAGGGAATCTCATGTATTTTTAAATGATTACCAAAGATTCTAATTTATCTTTTTCTTTTCTTTGTTTTCGAGTAAGAGTGTCACTCTGTTGTCCAGGCTGGAGTGTGGTGGCATGCTCACAGCCACTGAAGCCTCGACTTGCTGGGCTCAGGCAATCCTTCCATCTCAGTCTTTCAAATAGCTGCAACTACAGATGCATACCACCACACCTGGGTAATTTTTTGATTTATTGTAGAGATGATTTATTTTGATTTTGATTTATTGTATTGCCAAGTTGCCCAGACTGGTCTCAAACCCCTGGACTCAGGCAATCCTAAATGATTACAAAGATTCTACTTTTTCTTTTCTTTTTTTTTTTTTTGAGTTGGAGTCTCACTCAGTCGCCCAGACTAGAGTGCAGTGGCCACTCCTGGCCACCACAGCCTCAACCTGCTGGGCTCCGGTGATCCTTCTTCCTCAGCCTTCCAAGTAGCTGGAACTACAGGTGCGCGCTACCACACCCGGCTAATTTTTCTGATTTATTGTAAAGATGAGGTCTCACCAAGTTGCCCAGGTGGGTCTCGAACCCGCAGGCTCAGGCAATCCACTCACCTCAGCCTCCCAAAGCGCGAGATTACAGGCTGAGCCACGGAGCCCGGCTAGATTCTACTTTTTCTAACTCACAATATCTATGAGAATGAATACTAACATCACCTTCCTCTTTTTTAAAAATGAGGAAAAAACATTATTTGCTCACAAGTAAAAAACATTCATGACCGAGTCAAGAACAGAAAAAAGCCACCATTTCTGGTCAGTCTTCAGGGAAACCCTTTGTTACCCTCATCCCGGCATTTCACAAGACTACTATGTCTCCTTATTTTATAAACATAACTGCTTCACCAGGCTCGGTGGCTCAGCCTGTAATCCCACGCCTTTGGGAGGCTGAGGTGAGTGGATTGCCTGAGCCCGCGGGTTCGAGACCCGCCTGGGCAGCGAGACTTCATCTCTACAATAAATCAAAAAATCAGCCAGGCGTGGTAACGCATACCTGTAATTCCGGCTACTTGGAAGGCTGAGGCGGAAGGATCGCCAGAGTCCAGCAGGCGAGGTTGCGGTGGCCGGGAGCAGCCACTGCACTCCAGTCTGAGCAACAGAGTGAGACTCCAACTCAAAAAAGAATAATAATAAAAATAAAAATAAACATAACTGCTTCTTTGCGCAGACTTGAGTAATTGTAAAATGAACAGCAAACTCATTTTTATCGTTCAATTTTCCCCAACAAACTTCACAATATTAGAATGTTTGAGACGTAATGTTTATTCCAACAGATTATGAGAGTGGAAACAAGTAATTAGTCTTACAATTTGTTGGAAGCACAGCAGAGCTTACTAAAATTTTGAGGAAAAACAACAACAAAGACATTTCAAACAAGAAGGCATCTAGACAAAGGCACAGCACTCCACAACTGCTTCATACTCTGTGCACAGTAAGTCCTCTCAGGACAGGGGAGAGGAGATGCCAACTGAGGCTTGCATTAGAAGCTGCGTCTAATACCACTGAGATCATTCTGTCTCACAACAAAAGGCTCTATAAACACTCCTCTGAGAAAAAAGTGCAACCCAAAATCTGTCTTACCAAGTAAAGTAAAAGTGGCAATAAAGGCCCATAGGAATATGCACAGTGCAAATACACTATTTCACCCTTAGTACAAAACGTTTCTGACTGGAGTATGAACTTTCAAGTTGAAGATGTATTTCGCAGCGATGTTCACCCAAAGCTTGAGAGCTAGAGCAAAGAGAGACTTGCAGTTGATAACTAAGTGGATGAGATCCCTAATATTTCACTAGGTGACAATAATTCCCTTTGGGAAGAAGTGGTTTATTTTTAATTATTCCACTTTTTGTTATATGGGCGATGCTTTTAAACAGTACTGTCTCAATACTCGCTACTGAGCTGAGCAATGTCAGATGATGGCAGCCTGTCAAAGACACTCCCAGCAGGTAAGTGAAGCTGCTTTCAGGAGCATGTAGCTGAGCTGTCTTACAGTCTTTTGACATTAACCATAAAAAACTGGGTTTAAATGATTATGTATTATCCCTTCTCAAATAAAGTCACATTAGAGGAATTCTTTTTAAAAGAGGCTTTCAAACTAGTCCTTCAGGCATTTAAAAAATCTTCATATAAAAGTCCGCTTCTTAGCCGGGCTCGGTGGCTCAGCCTGTAATCCCGTGCCTTTGGGAGGCTGAGGTGAGTGGATTGCCTGAGCCCGCGGGTTCGAGACCCGCCTGGGTAGGCGAGACCTCATCTCTACAATAAATCAAAAAATCAGCCGGGCGTGGTAGTGCGCGCCTGTAATTCCGGCTACTCGGAAGGCTGAGGCGGAAGGATCGCCGGAGCCCAGCGGGTCGAGGCTGCGGTGGCCGGGAGCGGCCACTGCACTCCAGTCTGGGCGACAGAGTGAGACTCCAACTCAAAAAAAAAAAAAAAAAAAGTCCGCTTCTTTAAGACATAAGAACAAAACACTTTTCCTTTAAAAGAAAAAACTTATTTTTAGGACAAAATAAATTACAACTTGCTGACATACTTTTTTTTATGGCTCAGTGCTTATTCCAGATATACGGAGCTATATTTTTTTGCACATTTTCAGAAATCAGAGATACTGAAAGAGTAGTTAGCTCTAAAATGTCATGATGATACAACCCTGGCTCAGGGAACAGATCAAGTTCTAAATCTCAGGAATAAAAAAACTGATACTCATCATCCAATCTAAATAGTCTTATATTATATACATATTAACAGTCTAGTCAATGAAATATAAAGGACAGAAATCTCAAATCTCAGAGCATAAAAATGTAAAGAAACAAAATGTTGAATGCACAATCTATTCCACTTGGCAATGTGTATTAAGAGATAAAAACATGTCTACAAATAGAATATAACAAAACAAAAATGTGACATAAGCAGCAATCTCAGGTCCATAGCTCTTCAGTTCTTCCAAATTTGTAGATCAGAGTGCTAGAAAGAGAT
Source organism: Carlito syrichta (assembly GCF_000164805.1). NCBI lineage: Eukaryota > Metazoa > Chordata > Mammalia > Primates > Tarsiidae > Carlito > Carlito syrichta. The sequence continues at coordinate 253,851 of NW_007253294.1, forward strand.
GAAAACAAATCATGAGGAAAAACAGATGAAACAAGCAACATAGAACTTGTTTTCTAAATATGCTTTGGTACTTCACTGATCCCTTTTTATCCATTTGTTTTCTTTCTTTTTTTATTTTTATTTTTTTGAGTCGGAGTCTCACTCTGTTGCCCAGGCTGGAGGGCAGTAGCATGCTCATGGCCACCCCAGCGTCGACCTGCTGGGCTCCGGCAATCCTTCCACTGCAGCCTTCCAAGTAGCTGGAACTACAGGTGCGTGCTATCAAACCCGGCTAATTTTCTGTTTATTGTAGAGATGAGGTCTTGCCAAGTTGCCCAGGCTGGTCTCGAGCCTGTGGGCTCAGGCAATCCCCTCACCTTGGCCTCCCAAAGTGCTGGGATTACAGGCTTGAGCCACCACGCCCGGTTCCTCTTTTTTAATTTTAATTTTTATTATTTTTATTTTATAGAGATGAGGTCTCACTATGTTGTCCAGGCTGGTCTCAAATTTCTGGGCTCAAGCAATCCTATCTTAGCCTCTCAAGTTTCGGGATTACAGGCATAAGCCACTGAGCCTGGCCCCTTTGTATCAATTTCTACATCGTGGTGGTGAAGTGCTGGGATGTGACGGTGAGTCAAATGGACAAATCCGCTTCTTAATGAAACTAAGGGTCTAATGAGAAGACAAATAAATGTAAAATCCCAACTATAAAAAAATGTTATAAAAGAGGGGCACATGGTATCATAAGAGTGAAATATAAGGATCTGACCTAGTTAGAGAGATCACGAAAGATTTTCCTGAGGAGTGGCAGCTGAACCAAGATCCAAAGGGGGTGAGGAGGCAGGAGCAGAGAGATGGACACTCTCAGACCATGAGCTGAGCTGTGGGCATGTTGAATGTGCTGGATTTGAAAAGTCAGCAACCCAAGAAGGGATGGTAAGTAGGAATCTGGAAAGACACATCTGTGACTCATCTACATACAAGCAGTAATTGGAGACCTAAGCATAACTGACCTCACCTAGAGACAGAAAAACAAGAAGTTTCTTAAGGCCTAGAACAGATAGTGCCTTAAGGAACTTCAAAAGGTGGTAGGACAGGGAGTTGAGGAGCAGCTTGCAAAGGAATCAGAGGAGTGGCCAGAGATGTTGAAGAGGCTGCCCTCGGTGCTAAGATGAGCCCCAGACACAGGAAGCACCCAGGTCAACCTGAGAACTTGCCAGCCTCTTGGCAGAATGCACAGTTCATACAGCAGTTACTGTCCACCTGAGCACAGGCTTAATGCAAACAAGGGTTGTGTGCACTACAAAGTACTCAATCTAAATTAAATGTAATCCCTAAATATTGCCTAAAATGTCTTCATGAAAACAAACTGTATCCCCAAAAGGCTATTAGTCACATGGCAAGAAATACAATCACAAGATAGCAGAAACTGCTGGGTGCAGAGGCTCACACCTGTAATTCTAGCACTTTGGGAGGAGGAGGCAAGAGGACTGCCTGAGCCCAGAGGTTTGAGACCAGCGCAGGCAAGTTGGTGAGACCCCATCTCTACAATAAAATTTTTTTAAAAAGTCAGGTGTGGTAGCACGTGCCTGTAGTTCCAGCTACTTGGAAGGCTGAGGTAGAAGGATTGCCTGAGCCCAGAAGGTTGATGCTGGGGTGGTTGTGAGTATGCCACTGCACTCCAGCCTGGGCGACAGAGTAAGACTCCAAGTTAAAAATAAAATTTTTAAAAATTAAAATTAATTAATTAATTAATTAATTAGCCAGACATGGTGGTACATGCCTGTAGTTCTAGCTACTTGGAAGGCTGAGGAGGAAAGATCGCCTGAGCCCAACAGGTTGAGGCTGTGGTAGTCATGAGCATGCCGTTGCACTCTGGCCTGGGCGAAAATGAGACTCCAACTCAAAAAAAAAAAAAAGAAAAGAAAAAAACTCCCCAGTGCTAGCATCACTGCCTCAGCTCCACCTCAGCTAAAAAAATTTTAAAAAATGATGGCAGAAACTGCCAAATATCTCTCAAAACCAGGAACGTCAAGGCCAGGGTACAATAAGAGGAAACCCAGGCAGAGCATGGCTGTCTCTCAAAAGTTCAGAGAGACCAAAGTGGCTAGAGTTTGCAAGGCAGAGAGTACAGAGAGCCACACAGAGGGCGCCCAGGATATCTGCAGGAGGTGCTTCTCAAGTCTTCAACTGAGTACTGATCAGTCTATGTCTATGAGGAAACACCCAAGAAAAGAACCACTCGAAAGAATAGTTCCCAGAACTCCCACAAGGCTAGAAAGACTTCACATTCCACAAGCAGAGCAGAGAAACCTCAGAATCCATAGGGTATCAGAGCACTGGGAAGAACACTCAGAGGAAATGAATGCCTTAAAGGGGACAAATTAGTCCTAGGCTAAAGCTATTCTGGTGGTGCCTAACAGAGCTTAAAAGCAAGATTCTAAAGGAACAACCTGTCTCCAAATGCCCTAATTGCATCCCAGAACAAAGTTCAAGAACATTTAAAGGAATACCAAAAACTCCAGCCCCAACAAACTACATGTAAAGCAGCAAAAAAGGGAGATGAGATACAAAGCGAAGAGCAAATTGAAGCAGAAATAATCCATAAAGCAAGCAGGGCTCAGTGGCTCAGCCTGTAATCCCGCACCTTTGGGAGGCTGAGGTGAATGAATTGCCTGAGCCCGCAGGTTTGAGACCCACCTGGGCAACTTGGCAAGACCGCATCTCTACAATAAATCAAAAATTAGCTGGGCGTGGTAGCACACGCCTGTAGTTTCAGCTACTTGGAAGGCTGAGGCGGAAGGATCGCCGGAGCCCAGGAGGTCGAGGCTGCGGTGGCCAGGAGCGGCCACTGCACTCCAGTCTGGGCAACAGAGTGAGACTCCAACTCAAAAACAATAAAAATAAAAATTAATTCATTAAAAAAATATCCATAAAGCAGGCCCAGAAATCACACAGATAAGTGGACAAGGACACTGAAATAGCTATAAACATACTCTGGATGTTCGGGAAGGTAGAGGAAAGCAAGAAAATGTTAAGCGTGAGACATGGAAAATAGAAAAAAGACCTGTAGCCCACAAAACCATAATAAAAAATATTGATTTAATAAAAATTAAAAAAAGAAAAAAGACCCAAATCAAACATCTAGAGATGAAAACACACTGGCTGGGATTAATAGTAGATAAGACACTAAAGAAGTAGAGATCAGTGAAATTAAAGATATAACAACATGGGCGCAGTGGCTCACACCTATAATCCCAGTACTTTGGGTAGCCGAGGTGAGAGGACTGTCTGAGTCCAGTGTTCGAGACCAGCCTGGGCAACTTGGGGAGACCTCATCTTCACAATAAATCAAAAAATTAGCTGGGCATGGTGGCACACGCCTGTAGTTCCAGCTACCTGGAAGGCAGAGGTGAAGGATCACCTAAATCCAGCAGGTAGAGGCTGCGGTGGCCATGAGCGTGCCACTCCACTCCAGCCTGGGTGATAGAGTGAGACTATGACTTAAAAAAAAAAAGATATAACAATAGAAACCATCCAAACTGAAGCACAGAGAAAAAAAAAGACAGGAACAAAACATTTCCAAAAAAAGAACTGGGCATTAGTGAGCTGTGGGACATCTCTGAGCAGCCTACTACATATGTAATTGGGATCCCAGGAGAAAGCCGAGGCAGACAGAAAAAATATTTGAAGAAATAATGACTAAAGAGAGTCCAAATCTGATGACAACTATAAACTCATAGGTCTAAAAAGCGCAATAAGCACCAAACAGAAGAAATATGAAGGAAACTACACCACAGCACACCATCATCAAATCATTTAAAACCAATGACAGAAAAGTTTTTCAAGGCTTAGATCTTAATGATTTGGAGGAAGAGGAGCAGATATAATTTTATAAATGAATACCTAAAACACCTATGTTGACATTAAAAGATAGTCATTTTGAAGAGCATAGGATACAAGCTTCATTTGGGGAGCTTTTCAGAAGACTATCCCTAAAAAAATACACTTAATATTGTTTTATTTTTATACTTAAAGTTACTTTAAAAACTCAATCAGAAAACCCAACCCCCCTGCACATTCTATGTATAACATGCACACTATGTTAAAAAAATAAAGGTATTATACCTGATTTTTATTTTTTATTTTAAAGATGTGGGGTACAATTCAGGGTTAGGTAAACAAATGCTCATTATGCAGGTACCCTTGTTGAGGAGGTGTGCCCCTCCCTCCCTGATATATATATATATTTTTTGAGTTGGAGTTTCACTCAGTCACCCAGACTGGAGTGCAGTGGCACGCTCCTGGCCACCGCAGCTTCAACCTGCTGGGCCCCGGCGATCCTTCCGCCTCAGCCTTCCAGGCGGCTGGAACTACAGGCATGCGCTACCACGCCCAGCTAGATTTTTTAAAAAATTTATTGTAGAGACGAGGTCTCGCCAAGTTGCCCAGGCGGGTCTCGAACCCGTGGGCTCAGGCAATCCACTTGCCTCAGCCTCCCAAAGTGCTGGGATTACAGGCTGAGTCACCGAGCCCAGCGATTTTTTTTTTTAAAAAAAGCATAGGCTATGGAAGCAGCAGTCTGGGTTAAATCCCAGCTCTGCATTTACTAGCTACGTAACCCAAAGCAAGTTTGGAGCTTTATTTCCTCATCTATAAAATGAGAATAACATCTGACATACACTTAAGATAATTAAACGAGAATTTAAAAGGTAACATAAATAGCCAGGTATGGTGGCTCACACCTGTAATCCCAGCACTCTGAAAGGCTGAAGTGAGGCGTCCGAGCCCAGGAGTTAGAGACAGCCTGGGCAACATGGTGAGACCTCATTTCTGTAACAAAATAAAAACTGGCCAGGTATTATGGTATGCGCCTGTAGTCCTAGTTACTTGGAGGCTAAGGCAGAAGGACTGCCTGAGCCCAGCAGTTTGAGGCTGTGGTAGCCATGATCATGCCACTGCACTCCAGCCTGAGTCACAGAGTGAGACTTTGACTCGAAAAAAAGGTAATAGAAAAAAGCGGAGCCGGGCTCGGAGGCTCAGCCTGTAATTCCGCGCCTTTGGGAGACTGAAGTGAGTGGATTGCCCGAGTCCGCAGGTTCGAGACCCGCTTGGGCAACTTGGCGAGACCTCATCTCTACAATAAATCAAAATGAGCCGGGCGTGGTAGCACACGCCTGTAGTTCCAGCTACTTGGAAGGCTAAGGTGGAAGGATCGCCGGAGCCCAGCAGGTCGAGGCTGCGGTGGTCGGAAGCGGCCACTACACTCCAGTCTGGGTGACAGAGTGAGACTCCAACTCAAAAAAAAAGGAAAAGAAAAAAGTGGAGCCGGGCTTGGTGGCTCAGCCTGTAATCCCATGCCTTTGGGAGGCTGAGGTGAGTGGATTGCCTGAGCCCGTGGGTTCGAGACCCGCCTGGGCAACTTGGCGAGACCTATCTCTACAATAAATCAAAAAAGGAGCCGGGCGTGGTAGCGC
>NW_007253294.1:259440-271181 GCF_000164805.1 Carlito syrichta
GAGCAGCCACTGCACTCCAGTCTGGGCGAGAGAGTGAGACTCTAACTCAAAAAAAAAAAAGAAAAAAGTGAGACCCCTAATTAAAAGGCCTATGTATGCTCTTTTTTTTTTTTAGTTGTAGTCTCACTCTGTCACCTAGGCTGGAGTACAATGGCGGCACGCTCACAGTCACTGCAGCCTCAACCTGCTGGGCTCAGGCAGTCCTTCCACCTCAGTCTTCCAAACAGCTGGAACTACAGGTACGCACCACTGTACCCAGCTAAATTTTTGATTTATTGTAGAGATGAGGTCTCACCAAGTTACCGAGGCTGGTCTCAAACCCGTGGACTCAGGTAATCTCACCTTGGCCTCCCAAAGTGCTGGGATTATAGGCGTGAGCCACCACACCAGGCCTGCATGCTCTTATATAATAGAAAATAGAGCATACATAGAAGTTGTATCATTGTAACTAATCCAAGGAATTTATACATGTTCCATGTACTCTTATATATGCTGCCTTAACAGCGCTGACACTTTATAAATGTTATAGCTGTAGTTAAGAAATTAGGCAACTTACCTAAAAAATATAAGTGCATTTTGAAAAAACACAGCTAGTCCTGGATAAACATCAGTATCTGCACACACAAAGTAAAACAGATTAGAAGGTTACGTAGGCAAATGGAACCGACAGTCTTTGTGTCATTCCTAATGACACACTGTAAATTATAACATATTGCTATTATTTATTAACTCTAAGACATCTATAATGAAATGGAAATAAGAAAATACTAATCTCATTTTCCCAAAACAAACGATTGCTCTTACATTAGATAAACGTCAATGAACTTATCAGGTTTTCTTTTTCTCTGAAGTAACTGTTATTGTTCTAGCTGCCTCAAAACTGCTGAGAAAGCATTAACTTGTCCCTTTGCCTCCTATGGCCAATACAGAAATACAAATGGTTAGAAGGACAAAAATTAAATTTGTGACTATGTAACAGTCTGTTAAATTGTTTTATTTCATGAATTCAGGAGGTTTTTGTTTTGTTTTTTGTTTTATTTAAGTCAGGGTCTCACACTGTTGCCCAGACTGTAGTACAGTGGCACAATCACCACTCACCACCACAGCCTCGCCCTTCTGGGTACAAGCAATTCTCCCTCCTCTGTTTCCCAAGTAGCTGGGCCTACAGACATGCACCACCATGCCCAACAATTTTTTTGTTTGTTTGTTTTGTTTTGAGTTGGAGTCTCACTCTGTCGCCCAGATTGGAGTGCAGTGGCCGCTCCCAGCCACCGCAGCCTCGAGCTGCTGGGCTCCGGCGATCCTTCCGCCTCAGCCTTCCAAGTAGCCGGAATTACAGGCATGCGCTACCACGTCCGGCTGATTTTTTGATTTATTGTAGAGATGAGGTCTCGCTGCCCAGGCGGGTCTGGAACCCACAGGCTCAGGCAATCCACTCACCTCAGCCTCCCAAAGGCGCAGGATTACAGGCTGAGCCATCGAGCCCGGCAATTTTTTTTTTTAATAGAGACAAAGTCTCACAATGTTGCCCAGATTGTGTTTTTGTTTCCTAAAGAGACAGGGCCACACTACACTACCCAGGATGAAGTGAAGTAGCTATTCACAAGCACAGTCAGCACACTACAGCCCCAAGCTCCTCGGCTCAAGCAATCCTTCTTCCTCAATTTTCCAAGTAGCTGTATTATAGGCATGTGTCACCATGCCTAACCCCCAATCCCAGAACTTTACTGTGCAAATGTGTCAGATATAAAAACAATCATTACAATTAATCATCGTGTTCTTTAACTGAATCTATCCTACACAAAATGGTTACTATCATCATAAAGCAAAAAAAAGCAACTATTTAAATTTTTGTGGATAATTAACTTTTGTAAAACTATAAATGTTGATATTTTTATATCAATATTTTTTATTATGGTTTTATGGGGTACACTTAAGGGTTAGGTGTATAATTACATTTCATTCAGGCACCCTGTTGATAAGAGGTGTTTCCCCATCCCCAGACAGATATTTGCTACTGTTAATCCCATCCCCACCCACATAGTTTCCCAGTACCGTCAGTCATTTTCTTATAGTATTACATTGGATGTGTTTCATTATGTGAGTGAGAACATGTGATACTCGGATCTTTGTTTCTGTGAGAGGTCACTCAGTATTATAGACTCTAGTTCCATCCAGGTTGCTGCGAAATTCATGATTTTATTCTTTTTTATGGCTGTGTAGTATTCCATCGTGTATATGTACCACATTTTTTTAATCCAGTCCTCTTTTGATGGGCAGTAAATGTTGATTAAAAATCCTGGACAGAGCCACGCACAATGGCTCATGTCTGTAATCCCAGCACTTTGGGAACTGAGGCAAGAGGACTGCCTGAGCCCAGGGGTTCAAGACCAGCCTGGACAACTTGGTGAGACCTCGTCTCTACAATAAATCAAAAAATTAGCCGGATGTGGTAGTTATGCCTGTGGTTCCAGCTACTTAGGAGGCTGAGGCAGACGGTTCACCTGAGTCCAGCAGGTTGGGGCTGCAGTGGCCGTGAGCATGCCACTGCACTCCAGCCTGGGCGACAGAATGAGACTCCAACTCAAAAAAAAACAAAAAAACAAAAAAAAACTTAACAGGACCCAGGTGTGGTGGCTCATACCTGTAACCCCAACACTTTGGGAGGCAGAGGTGGGAGAACAGCATGAGTCCAGGAATTTGAGACCAGACTGGGCAACACAGTAAGACCTTGTCTCTACAAAAAAATACAAAAATTAGCCAGGCATGGTGGCGCACACCTGTAGTCCTAGCCACTCGAGAAGCTAAGAGGGAAAGACCACTTGAGTCTAAGAGGTAAAAGCTACAGTGAGACAGGATAGTGCCACTGCTCCAGCCTGGGTGACAGAGGGAGACTGTTTCAAAAATAAATAAATAAATACTGGACAGGATAAAGAGACTGGTTTGATTTTTATCTTTTATCTTTTATTTTTATTTGAGCTGATGTCTCACTCTGTCACCCAGGCCGGAGTGCAGTGGCACGCTCACAGCCACCGCAGCCTCGACCTGCTGGGCTCAAGCGATTCTTCCACCTCAGTCTTCCAAGTAGCTGGAAATACAGGTATGTGCTACCACACCCAGCTTGTTTATGTGTCTATCTAGTTATCTATCTAGCTATTTATTTATTTATTTATTTTGAGTTGAAGTCTCACTTCGTCTCCCAGGCTGAAGTGCAGTGGCACAATCACAGTTACCCCAGTGACAACCTGCTGGGCTCTGGCGATCCTTCCGCCTCAGCCTTCCAAGTAGACAGAACTACAGGCATGCGCTACCACATCCTGCTAATTTTTAACTTACCGAAGAGATGAGATCTTGCCAAGTTGCCCAGCTGTTCTCAAACCCACAGGCTCAGGCAATTCACTCGCCTCGGCGTACCAAAGTGCAGGGATTACAGGCTGAGCCACCGAGCCTAGCCTATTTTTTTATTTATTGAACAGAGTCTCACCAAGTTGCCCAGGCTGTCTCGAACCCCTGAGTTGAGATAATCCTCTCACTTCGGCCTCCCAAAGTGCTGGGATTACAGGCTTGAGCTACCGTGTCCAGCAATTTTTAGCTTTTTTAAATGTATTTATTTGTTTATTTAGTGTCAAAGTCTCACTGTCGCCCAGGCTAGAGTACAGTGGCACACTCAAGCTCACTGTAGCATCAATCTTCTGTGCTCAGTTGATCCTTCCGCCTCAGCCATCTAAGTAGCTGGAACTACAGGCATATATCACCATGCCCAGCTAATTTTTTGGTTTATTGTAGAGATGAGATCCCACCAAGTTGCCCAGGCTGGTCTGGAACCCATGGGTCAGGCAATCCTCTCGCCTTGGCCTCTCAAAGTGCTGGGATTATAGGCATGAGCTACCATGCCCGGTCCTGTATCTTAATCTTTAAAAAGTGCCAGCACATACTGAGAAATTTCTTTTTTTTGTTTATGAGTCAGAGTCTTTGTCACCCAGGCTGGAATGCAGGGAGTGCAGTTAGTGCAGCCACCACAGCCTAGATCTGCTGGGCTCAGGCGAGCATTCTGCCTCAGCCTTCCAAGCAGCTGGAACTACAGGTGTGTGCCACCACGCCTGGCTAATTTTTTGATTTATAATAGAGATAAGGTCTTGACATGTTGCCCAGGATAGTCTCGAACCTATGGGCTAGGCAGTCCTCTTACCTCCCTCTCCCAAAGTGCTGGGAGTATAGGATTATTTATTTATTTATATAGCCTGTAGTTCCAGCTACTTGGAAGGTTGAGGTGGAAGGAACACTTGAGCCCAGCAGGTTCAGGCTGCAGTGGCCAGAAGTGTGCCAACTACACTCTAGTCTGGGCAACAGAGTGAGAATTCAACTCAAAAGAAAGAAAGAAAAAAAGGATTAAGATACAATCAATTGAGTGTATAATCTTTATGAACAATACTTCCCTACACACCTTACAGAAATGATAAATCTATTCCTATTTTCATTACAGAAACTATAAAGTTCCATGTGTTGATTCATTACTACAGTAAATAAGCAGGTCATTAGCCTAAAGCTATCTCCCTACTTATGAGTCCCTACATGACAAACCCCAAGCTAACTTAGTATGTAAACAAACTAAAAGGTAATTTTAGTATACATTTTGTAACAAATAGCTGAATGTCAGCCAAGCAAACTGAGATTCAGCCAATCACAAGCAGCCAACCGATCATGCCCAAATAAGACAAACACACAGCTGTGGCCAATCTAAAGATGTTTTCATTTGCTTTGTGTTCATCCTATAGCTGCTCATGTTGTTCGGTGGAGTACTCTGAACCTCTTCTGGTTCTGAGTACTGGCCAATTCATGAATTGTTACTTGTACATAAACTGTTAAATGAGTCTAAAGTTTTCCTTTTTACATAGTTATAGAAATCTTTTGAGGAAATCAGTGATAGCAGCCCACATTTCTTAGAGATAGGGATAACATGAATATAATACACAATTTTCCTATATAATTACAATTATATAAAATAGACAAACCTATTGAAGCAGAAAGTACATTAGTGGTTGTCTAGGGCTAGGGGAGAAGGGTAATTGGGAGAGACTGCTAATAGGTATGCAGTTATAAAAAAAAATGTGACAAAACTGGATTATGGAGGCCAGGTGAAGTGGCTCACACCTGTAATGCCAGCACTTTGAAAGGCCAAGGCAGGAGGACTGTTTGAGCCCATAAGTTTGAGACCAGCCTCATACCTGTAATCCCAGCATTTTGGAAGGCCAAGGCAGGAGAACTGCTTGAGCCCAGGAGCTTGAGACCAGCCTGGACAACATAACGGTGATAGCTCATCTTTACAAAAAAATTTAAAAATTAGCCAGGTGTGATGGTGTGTGCCTGCAGTCTACTACTTGGGAGGCTGAGGTGGAAGGATTGCCTGAGCCCAGGAGATCAAGGCTGGAGTGAGTTTTGATCATGCCACTGCACTCCACCCTGGGTAACAAAGTGAGACCTAGACTCAAAGAAAAAAAAAAACTGAATTATGGTTATGATAGCACAGTTCCACGAACTGCACACTTTAAATGGTGAATATGGTATGCAAATTATATCTGAATAAAGCTATTTTTTAAAAAGCATTTTCTGGAGAGGTGCAGTGAGTGGGTCATGCCTGCAATTCCAACGCTTTAGAAGGCTGATGTGGAACACTGAGGTCCTGTCTCTACCAAAAAAATAATAATAATAGCTGAGTGTGCTGTCTTGCACCTGCAATCCTAGCTACACAGGAGGCTGAGGTAGAAAGATCGCTTGAGCCCAGGAGTTTGAGGCTGCATGATCATGCCACTATACCCCTGCCTGGGTGACAGAGAAAGATCTTATTTTTTTCTAAGATACTTTCCTTCAGATAAGCTTCATAATAGAACTTTGTGTGCTATTAGTATTTTTAATTAACTAAAATAACACATTTTAGATATAATTGGTGAGCAATGTTATTTAAGCATTAGTCAACCACTTTTCCCTTGTACTCTGACCTTTGTGCCAAGTCAAAGACAAAAGAAAAACAAAGGAATAGACCAGGCATGGTGGTGCACACCTATAACCTCAGCACTTTGGGAGGCTGAGATGAGAAGATTTCCTGAGCCCATGGGTTCGAGACCAGCCTGGGCAACTTGGTGAGACCTCCTCATCTCAGCAATAAATAAATAAGTAAATAAGATGGGCATGGTGGCGCATGCCTGTAATTCCAGCTACTTGGAAGGATCACTTGAGCCCAGCAGATTGAGGCTGTGGTGGCCGTGAGCATGCCAGTGCACTCCAGCCTGGGTGACAGAGTAAGACTCCAACTCAAAAACAAAAACAGCAACCCCCTCGGGTCCCCTCCCACTGTGGAAGTTTTTCTGTCCTCTCACTTAAAAAAACAAAAACAAAGGTATTCCAAAGATATGATACTGATCAAACTATGAGACGTAAAAGATGCTGTCAAAAGAATTCAAAAATCAGCTGTGGGTCAGGAAAAGAATATGTGACAGTCAAGCAAAGAAGACACAGATTTCAGAGGCAGGATGAATAAACTACATTCTTTGAAACTCAATTCTTCCAGAGACACTGCTGAGACTGGGTTCTGCTTGTCAACCCCATCCTGCATGAAAAGCTAAGCCACCAAGAAAACTCGAGATGTTGTATTAAGAGCTCATTCCTCTGCACCAACTGTTTCTGCATGAAGGTTATCTGCCCTTAAAAACTCCGTTTGTACCTATGACTTAGGAATTGTAAAACTGGATTGAAGATACGAGGTGTTAGTGGAAAGAAAGATATCAGGTTCCACACCTCTTATCTGAAACCCATGGGGCAAGGTAAGTTTTGGAATTCAGAATTTTTCAGACTTAAGAACAATACGACAAAGCATATATATTATATAGCACCATCAGCTGGATCTGGACAAGCATCCCATAATCAAATACATTCATATTCATTCCTATAATAAGACATGTGCATTTTTAAAAAGTAATACTTTATAAAGACTAAAATGAGTCCCATGTCAGTTTAGGTTCAGGTTTTGTTGCCAAATTGCTTATGAAAAAACTTAACCATTTTGTGAACTTTAGAATTGTGTATAAGGGGCTATAGACCTGGACTGGTTTCTCACTTTTTCCACTACAACCCCCAGTAAATGGGCCTCTATTATAAGAGACTGGTTTCCAAGGTAAGGAAGTAAATCAGAAACTCTAGACACCACTGAGAGGAGCAGGCTTTGTCAGTGGCTTGGATTTCCTAACCAAGGCTATCCTGTTGCACTAAAGTGATCCTACTGACAAGTTTTATTAAACAATTTCTTCACACAGAGTAATATCTCCAAGCTAACCAAGTAATTACACTAAATTTTATTCCAGACGGAATAAGCCAAATACAAAAGACACAGTTGAATCTCTCCTATAAAACAGAGGAAGAATACTTACTTTGCGTAACATATGCACCAAAAAGAATCCACATGGAAGCAATAAGTGACCCAAACATCAACATGAAACCAATGAAAAGCCAAACTCGAGCACCTGTGTAGAGAAAAGGCTTTATGATTTTGCTCATTTTTGAAGTTCTATAATGTTTTAGGACTACATAACAAGCACTGTTAATCTGAGCTGTATTATGCATATCAGAGACAGTCACATATTTATATAAATCTGTTATAAGTTAACTGAATCATGATTTTAAAAAAACAAAAACAAAACTGAAAGGAGTTAAGCCATACATGGAAAGGAAAAAAGAACGTTAGTTATCTTTTCATAGACTAGAGATATTAATACCCTAACTAAAAAATTATACTGTTAGGCCAGGTGCAGTGGCTCAAGTCTGTAATCCCTGTAATTCTGAAGGCCAAGATGAGAGGATTGTCTGAGCCCAGGGGTTCGAGACCAGCCTCGGCAACTTGGTGAGACCTCATCTCTACAATAAGTCAAAAAATTAGCCAGGCATGGTGGCGCATGCCTGTGGTTCCAGCTACATGAAAGGCTGAGGCAGAAGGATGGCTTGAGTCCAGCAGGTCCAGGCTGCGGTGGCCATGAGTGTGTTACTGCACTCCAGCCTGGGCAACAGAGTGAGACTCCTACCCAGAAAAAAAAGCACTGATCTTGTCTCAGTTTCTAAGTACAATGATCTTTTTCCTACCTACTCCTGTTCCTTTTTATAGCTTTATTATTTAATAGCTTCATTTGTAGTATATTATTTTGATGATATTTTCCTATAAATTTCTCTGGAAATTAAATGGAGATAGTTTACAAGTAAACCATTTAAGAATGAAAGCTGGTCAGGCACGATGGTTCATGCCTGTAATCCCAGCACTTTGGGAGGCTGAGGTGAGAGGATTCCCTGAGTCCAGAGTTCGAGACCAGCCTGGGCAACTTGGAGAGACCTCATCTCTACAATAAAACAAAAAATTATCCAGGCATAGTGGCACATGCCTGTAGTTCCAGCTACTTGGAGGGCTGAGGCAGAAGGATCACCTGAGCCCAGCTGGTTGAGGTTGCGGTGGCTATGGGCGAGCCACTGCACACCAGCCTGGGCAACAGAGTAAGACTCCAGCTCAAAAAAAAAAATAAATAAATAAATAAAGCTGAGAGAAGCAATGCCTGAGTATGCCTATAAGATAGTTTGGGCCAGGTACAGTGGCTCACACCTATAATCCCAGCACTTTGGGAGGCTGAGGTGAGAGGATTGCTTGAGTCCACGGGTTTGAGAGCAGCCTGGGTCAGATCTCACCTTTACCATAAATCAAAAAATTAGCCAGGTGTGGTGGTGCATGCCTGTAGTTCTAGCTACATGGAAAGCTGAGGCAGAAGGATCACCTGAGCCCATCAGGTCAAGGCTACGGTGGCCATGAGCGTGCCACTGCACTCCAGTCTGGTCAACAGAATGAGACTCCAACTCAAAAAAAAAAAAGATAGTTTGCTCTTAATTTTTGAAGCCCTAGACAGAACTTGCACTACATTCACCATATAAAAATATAAACTGGATTGTGAATTTTAACTGAGTAGGAAATAGTCATGTAATAAAATATAACAATCACTTTGTAAGGGTAAGAAGTATGAGTTTGGGAACCAAACAGACCAAAGGCAAATACAAATCCCACCACTGAGCTTAAAAACTGTGGATGATAGCCGGGCATGGTAGCACGCGCCTGTAGTTCCAGCTGCTTGGAAGGCTGAGGCGGAAGGATCGCCAGAGCCCAGCAGGTCGAGGCTGCAGTGGCCGGGAGCGGCCACTGCACTCCAGTCTGGGTGATAGAGTGAGACTTCAACTCAAAAAAAAAAAAAAAAAAAACTTTGGATGAGTTACAATACATTTTATAAAAAATAGATATCAACATAATTCAAAATAATGTCTAGAATACTCTTTTAAAGAAAATGATCAAGTAAATTAGTGTGTGCTCTACATGTAACATTTTTACTTAATGTGCAGTACTTTCTTTTTCTTTATTTTCCCTCACTCCTAACATTACTACTAAGGCTGATATACAAGATATGCCAAAAAGTTAGTGCAGGCTGAGTGTGCTGACTCATGCCTACAATCCCAGCAATTTAGGAGGCTGAGCTGGGAAGACTGCTTGAGCCCAGGAGCTCGAGACCAGCCTGGGCAACATAGTGAGACTCTGTCTCTATATCTAAAAAATCAAAAAATTAGCTGCGCATGGTGGCACATGCCTGTAGTCTCAGCTACTTGGGAGGCTGAGACAGAAGGATCTCCCAAGTCCAGAAGGTTGAGGCTGAGGTAAGCCATGATCATGCCACTGCAACCTAGTCTGGGCAACAGAGTGAGACTCCAATTAAAAAAAAAATGTTAGTGCAAATGCATGCATGCACACACACTGTGCACTTTTAACTTAGGCTCAGCTGTCATTTGTCACTATATCCTCCCTAATTCTCCATGGATCCAGGAGAAGTGAGATTATAAAATCTGTATCAGTATTTAAAGTACCAGGTAGAAAAGAAAGTTTAGCTCTTCACAGCTCCTTTAATTGTTTTAAAAGATTATGGGCTGGGCGTGGTAATTCATGCCTATAATTCCAGCACTCTGGGAAGCTGAGGTGGAAAGATCACATGGGGCCAGAAGTTAAAGGTCAACCTGAGCAACATAAAAAAGGAAAAAAAAGTTTAGGTGCATATGATGGTACATGCCAGTAGTCCCAGCCACTTGGAAGCCTGAGGCAGGAAGGTCACTTGAGCTCAAGGAGCTCAAGGCTGCAGTGAGCTGTGATCATGCCATGCCACTGCACTCCAGCCTGGGTGACAGAGTGAGACTCTGTCTCAAAAAAAGATTATGACACAATATATGATCCCATTTATATAAAATTGTAAAAAAGGCAAAACTACAGTGATAGAAGGCAAATCCCTGATGGCCAGAAGGTGAGGGGAAGGACATTAACTACAAAGGGGCAGGAGAGAAGTTTGGGGAGTAATGAAATGTTCTATATCATGATTGTAGTAGTAGTTACACAACCATATGTACTTGTTAAAACTCATCAAATTGTACACTTTAAGTTGGTGAACTTCACTGTACATAAACTTTATTCAATTAAGCTGACAAAAAGAAAAAAATATATGGTATTAAACAGACAAAGAAAGTGAGCGGTTCTAGAAGGGAAATGAGCATAGCACATGGTTGAAAGAACAGGCTCCAGAGCCAGGCTGTCAGTGTTCAACCCAGCACCACCACTTACTTGCTCCGTGACTTTGGACAAGTTATTCAAGCTCTCTGTACTTTAATTTCTTTGTCTAAAAATGGGTCAGCACTTACCTCATAGGACTATCATGACAATTAAATGAATTAATATGTGTAGACACTCAGGACAGTCTGGTACACACACACTAAGCATTCCACTAGTATTTGCTCTTATTCTTTTTTTTTTTTTTTTAGCGAGAAAGCAGGATTTATTAAGAGGACAAAAAAGCTCCCATAGCAGGAGGGGACCCAAGGAGGTTGTCCTGCTCTTATTCTTAATCATCCTTCAAAATCCTTCTCCCAGCCAGGCTCAGCCTGCAATCCCAACTCAAAAACAAAAAACAAAAAACAAAAAAAAAAAACTCCTTCTCCCACTCCAAATGATTGACCACAACCATACAAATCACCCTCCCTGGTCCTTGAAGGCTGGAAATCGAACTTCTTGCCCTGTGCCTTTCACATAGGGCACTGAAATTCCTGTGGAAACAAACCCCTGGATTCTAACAGAATGTGCTACAACCTGAATAAAAGGAAAATAGTATTGAATGACAATTCAAACTACATAAACTTAATTTACATATAGACAAGTAGCATGCTTCTTCTAAACAATTTTGCTGAATTCTGGAGATGACTACCCAGGTGATCAGATTGACTATGAAAACACTATAGTCTTGGTTTGATCCCCTAATGCGTTTATTACTTTGCTGTTAATAAATACAGCCAGACATCTCGTAAGTAACATTACTGTCAGCAATTGGGTTAAGAATGAATTCACTGTTATCACTTGGACTCCAGGAAGTATAACATGGAGTATAAGATCCACTTTTATCTATACTTTTGAGTAACAGCATTTTATCTATATCAAGTGCAGTATAACATAACAAAAATAATAACTTCTGGCAATACCTTTAACTTTCTTAAGGATTTTTTTTTTTTTTGAGTTGGAGTCTCACTCCGTCGCCCAGACTGGAGTGCAGTGGCTGCTCCCAGCCACCGCAGCCTCGACCTGCTGGGCTCCGGCGATCCTTCCGCCTCAGCCTTCCAAGTAGCCGGAATTACAGGCA
>NW_007253294.1:271204-273952 GCF_000164805.1 Carlito syrichta
CAAGTTGCCCAGGCGGGTCTCGAACCCGCGGGCTCAGACAATCCACTCACCTCAGCCTCCCAAAGCACTGGGATTACAGGGTGAGCCACCAAGCCCGGCTCTTAAGGATTTGAATATCAAACTTTTTTTTTTTTTTTGGTTGGAGTCTCATTCTTGTCTCCCAGGCTGGAGTGCAGTGGCATGCTCACAGCCACCGCAGCCTTGACTTGCTGGGCTTAGGTGGTCATTCCGTCTCAGCCTTCCGAGTAGCTGGAACTATAGACACGCCACCACGCCTGGCTAGTTTTTGAGATTTACTGTAGAGACGAGGTCTCACCAAGTTGCCCAGGATAGTCTTGAACCCCCAGGGCTCAGGCAATCCTCTCGCTTCAGCCTCCCAAAGTGCTGGAATTACAGACTGAGCCACTGCGCCAGGCGAACAAACTTTGTTTTGTAAGTTAATTTTAAAATGTTCTTAAAATCATTATCGCTCCTGAATAAAAACCACAAGCTTTTTTTGGCTGATGAATTCCTTGTCAACATACATTAACAGCTCAAAGTGCTTTTACCTGTTCTTCCTAAACAGCCGCTTTCATAGCTGTCACCTCTCACCTGAGCATTGGATACAGCATTTATCCTAGAATAGGACAAAATCATTCAATAAATTTCATGCTGTTAAATACTCAGATATTTACATGTCACTGAAATAGCTAATGAAATATGTAAAATAATTGCAATAGCTTGCTTGACATAAATAACTCCATTCTGTTAAAATCTTCCATCTTAGCTGTCTGCCTGATCTAAAAATGACCCCCCCCCCAGAGTATACGTGTGATTGTTGTAACGTTTCCATGACCACAGACCCACAGCCTTGTTCCCCTGAGCTGTTCAGGCTGCCTTGTTCCTCTGAGCTGTTCACGCTGACAGTTTGAAAACTCCCTAGCTACAAGTTCCGTGTAATTGTATGCTTTGTTAGCTGAAATCAAATGTTGCGCCAAGAGATTGTTCCTTGCAAAATTCTCCCTGCCACATCCCCATATTTTATTCCTATATTTTGTTCTCTTTTGTTTTTAGTTCCTTGTTCCTTCACCCCTCTGCTATGTAGCCCACTTTTGGTTTTTGCCTTTATAAGCCTCTTGCTAGTTTAGCTTGGGGTCGAGAGCTTTCTTGGCATAAGCCCACTCTTGACCGCGCGCTAATAAAGGACTCATAATTCAACCTCAGTGTGCTGACGATTCTTCTTTCTCATAGTTTGGCTATAACAACACTTAGAAGGGAAACAGATTATTTATTAACTAAAATCAATACCTGAATAACTAAACATGTCTTTTAAGCAAACAAAAAAGAATGCAGTGGATAGAAATGTTACATTAGTCTTATTTTCCTAAAGTATGCCCAGAAACACACTTAAGAAACTTCTATCGGCCAATGCCTTGCTAAGCTATGGTGTGGCCACGTGCTTTTTGAACTATAGCCAGGCCATGTTTTCTTAAGCTTTGGCCCTGTCCCCTACTTTGGGGAGTTGAATCTTCTCTTTCTCTCTCTCCTTCTAGTTTAGTTTTTAAATAAAATATATTTTCTAATCTAAAAAAAAAAGATACTTCTATCACTTGTATCCAGAGATTATAAAAGAGGGATCAATTGTCTGATTTCTTTGCCAATTTCACATTGATAAATAAATGACTCAGTATTAATTATCCCATTATAAGGTTTCTGTTATACTCAAGAGTTAAGGCTGGATGTGGTGGCTCACACCTTATTCCCAGCACTTTGGGAGGCCAAGGTGAGATGATTGACTGAGCTCAGGGGTTTTCGAGACCAGTCCGGGCAACTTGGTGAGACTTCGTCTCTACAATAAATAAAAAAATAAATCGGGCGTGGTAGCACGCACCTGTAGTTCCACCTACTTGGAAGACTGAGGAGGAAGGATCACCTGAGCCCAGCAGGTCAAGGCTGCAGTGGCCATGAGCGTGCCACTGCACACCAGCCTGGGTGACAGAGTGAGACTCCGACTCAAAACAAAACAAAAAGCCAAGTGATTTTCTCTGATTCATTTCTAAAAGTCAGAGAAAATTTAGTCTATCTATAAAAAATAAACCCACTATATGCAGAGTCTCCTTCCATTTTTGTTAGAGCAAGATGTATTCATCAGTAGTAGGAACAGCCTTTTCTTAGAAGCCACAATTGATAATAAAAAGCTCCATTTTCTTTTAGAGTTGAAGTCTCACTCTGTCCCCCAGGCTAGAGTGCAGTGGCAAGCTCACAGCCACCCCACCATCGACCTTCTGGGCTCAGGCGATCCTTCTGCCTCAGTCTTCCAAGTAGCTGGAACTACAGGAGCGACCTACCACGTACCACTAATTTTTTGATATATTGTAGAGACAAGGTCTCACCAAATTGCCTGGGCTGGTCTTGAACCCTGGGCTCAGGCAAGCCTCTTGCCTCAACCTCCCAAATTGTTGGGATTACAGGCTTTAGCCACCATGCCTAGCCTAGTTCCATTTTCTATTTACGAGATTTTTTTTTTAAGTTTTTTTTTAAAAGCTTTACAGGTTCAAGATTTTTTTTTAATTTTTTTTTTTTTGAGTTGGGAGTCTCACTCTGTCACCCAGACTGGAGTGCAGTGACTGCTCCCGGCCACCGCAGCCTCGACCTGCTGGGCTCCAGAGATCCTTCCACTTCAGCCGTCCAAGTAGCTAGAACTACAGGTGTGCGCTATCACGCCCAGCTAATTTTTTGATTTATTGTAGAGATGAGGTCTCGCCAAGT
>NW_007253294.1:274439-294423 GCF_000164805.1 Carlito syrichta
GGAGCGGCCACTGCACTCCAGTCTAGGCGACAGAGTGAGACTCCAACTCAAAAAAAAAAAAGAGGCTGGGCACAGTAACTCACGCCTGTGACCCCAGCATTCTCGGAGGCTGAGGCAGGAGAATTACTTGAGCCCAGGAGTGTAAGACCAGGCTAGGCAACACAGGGAGACCTGCTCTCTACAGAAATCAACAAAGAATTAACCAGGCATGGTGGCACACACCTGAAGTCACAGCTACTTGTGAGACTGAGGCAGAATCACCTGAGCCTAGAGGTCAAGGCCGCAGTGAGCCATAATCATGCCACTTCACTGCAGCCTGGGTAATAGAGTGAGACCCCCACTCAAAAAAAAAATTGTTATAAGACATCCATAAAAAGCTTTCAAACTCTTTAATGAAACGAGATCACATAAACCTGAAATAATTTAATAAAACACAAAAGTCACAGATCAAACTCACTTTGAGATCAATTCTGCATTCCACACAAATACTGCCAAACAGTCAAAAGAGCCCATTAAAAAAAAAAAAAAAATATATATATATATATATATATATATGCGCCAGGTGTGGTAGCCTGTAATCCCAGCACTTTGGGAGGTAGAGGTGGGAGGATTGCCTGAGTCTAGGGGTTCCAGACCAGCCTAGGCAACTTGACAAGACCTCATCTCTACAATAAATCAAAAAATTAGTCAGGTGTGGTGGCATGTGCCTTTAGTTTTAGCTACTCGGAAGGCTAAGGCAGAAGGATCGCCTAAGCCCAGCAGGTCAAGGCTGCAGTGGACGAGAGCATGCCACTGCATTCCAGCTTGGAGGGCAGAGTGAGACTCCTACTGAAAAAAAAAACTCCATTATAGAGTTGAGTATTTCAACACTCAAGAATGATACACTATTTAAAAATGTGGAAATGTAGCCAGGCACGGTGGCTCATGCCTGTAATCCCAGCAGTTTGGGAGGTCAAGGTGAGAGGATTGCGTGAGCCCATGGGTTCGAGACCAGCCTGGGCAACTTGGCAAGACCCCGTTTCTACAATAAATCAAAAAAAAAGCCAGGTGTGGCAGCATGTGCCTGTAGTTACAGCTACTCAGAAGGCTGAGGTGGAAGAGTTGCCTGAGCTCAGCAGGTTGTGGCTATGGTGGCCGTGAGTATGCCACCGCACCCTAGCCTGGGCAACACAGTGAGACTCCAATTCAAAACAAAACAAAACAAAAAGGTGCAAAATTATTTTTTAATACTTCCAAGAAAGAAAAATGCTATCAATTATAGTTCTAAGATATCAGTGACTGTAAGATGCAACCTGAGTGAGGTCAGGCAAAGTGGCTCAAGCCTGTAATCCCAGCACTTTGGGAGGCAGAAGCAAGAGGACTGCCCGAGTTCAGAAGTTTGACATCAGCCTGAGCAACATGGCGAGACCTGGTTTCTACAATAAATTAAAAAATTAACCAGATGTTGTGGTGCTGCCTGTGGTTTCACCTACTTGGAAGGCTGAGGCGGGGAAGGATCACCTGAGCCCAGCAGGTCAAGGCTGCAGTGGCAGTGAGCATGCCACTGGCACTCCAGCCCGGGTGACAGAGTGAGACTTCAACTCAAAAAAAAAAAAAAGAATTTTTATCAATTAAATTAAAAAGTTATTCAAGAGAACACAACATGAAGGGAAAAATATTTTTAGAAAAATAATCTTGAATTGAGAATTACCTTCATACTTACATGAAGAAAGCCAATGTGGAAAACACACCACATGTGTGAAAGGCATGGTTTAACTGTTCTGGCTTAGGATACACCACGGCCGCATCAATCATTATCCACCAGCCTGTAAAAAACTTAAAACACAGCCCGAGTCATCAAAACACTAAAACTCTTGTTAGCACAATACTTGCTCCTTAACCTTCCTTTTGTGCTATAGATAGAATAAGACATAAGATATTTCTTCACTTAGTTTGGATGTTGAAATATAAAAAAATAAGAATCCCTTGCTCACTTACTATTTATAGCAGATGAGGTGAACACAGCTAGCCAAATCCATATAAAATTCTGAAGTTCTGCTCTAGTGTACATTGAACAATTTATTACTTGGGTCTTGATTATCTACTTCTTTCATCCACAATTATCAGATGCAGAAGCAATTCTCTTAGTTTATCTCCAATATAACTACCTCCTTGATTACCTGGTATGTTTCCTTCTCTCTAGAGAACATTCCTTTTTATTAACATGCCCAAACACTTTTGTTCCCACAAATGAGCTGTATGCTTACCAAGAGTCAGATGTCATGTCTCCTAAACTATTTAAGCCTGTTATCGTTTTAATTATATAATTGAATGACCTATTGTATAACTGGCTGAACATGTGTTTGTAAAATGTAATGTTTCTATGTAAATTAAGTTGAACAGACTTAAAATAGACAAGTTGGCTAACAATTTTTTTTTATTAAGTTTTAAAACAAAGTTTATTAGAGAAAGAAGAAGGGAAAGGAAGGGCAGCCAGAAGTTTCATACCAGAAAGGCCTGGCACTGGCAAACCACTCTCTGGAAAAAGACTGCCTGCTAACAACTTTCATAGACAAATAAATTCAGGTGAGAGAACCATAAAGGGCAAGAAAAACTTATAAAATCTAAAAGATCCTGCATTCAGACTGCTTCACAATTATAATATGTTCCTATTCTGCTTTATTTCATTTAGCTTGGTTTTTCTTCTGGATTTCAGGTGCTGAACTGTACACTGAAAGAGATACATTTTTTTTTTCTTTTTTTTTTTGAGTTGGAGTCTCATTCCATCGCCCAGGTTGGAAGGCAGTGGCATGCTCTCAGCCACCTCAGCCTCGACCTGCTGGGCTCAGGTGATCCTTCCGCCTCAGCCTTCAAGTAGTAGGAACTACAGGAGTGTGCTACCATGCCCAGCTAATTTTTTTTTTTTTTTTATTGTAGAGAAGAGGTCTCACCATGTTGCCCAGGCTGGTCTCGAACCCATGGGCTCAGACAATCCTCTTGCCTCGGCCTCCAAAAATGCTGGGATTATAGGCTTGAGCCACTGCGTCTGGCCAAGATAAATGTTTTAAATGTAATTCTGAAATTTGTTTTTAAAAAATGCAGTGGGAGTTGGGAGCAGTACACCACAGACCTGTAATCCCAGCCACTCAGGAGGCTGAAGCGGAAGGACTGCAGTATGCTATGATCATGCTAGTGGTCACTGCATTTCAGCTAGGGCAACACAGTGAGACCCCATCTCTTTAAAAAATTGTAGCAGGTACAGAGAGTGGTTGATGGAATGATAAGGTAAGATAGGTCTCCTGATTTTTTTTTTTGGAAGTTGAATGACAGGTTCATGGGTGAGCAGGGAGGGGGACCTTTACACTCCTCTCTCTACTTTTGTTTATATGCTTATCATTTTCAATTTAAAAAAAAAGTTTTTTAAAATGAGGAAAATAATATTAAGCAATAGTTTCTTCCACAAATGTTTTCCTCCTTTGTCCCTCCAGTGCTGCAGTTGGGGAAACAGAGAAGGTATCTCTTCCCTAGAGCAGCTGCAGGGCTTCAGGTCTAGTGCAGCCTAAAGTTGTTACTGCTGCCTGCATATCCTGACCCTCAATGAGTCACAACAATAATTTCTGGTTATATCAAACTCTGAGCCTTTGAAGATCTTAAGGTACTTACCTACATTGTATCATGAAGTTAAAAATGTTGCTGCCAGCCTGGTTTGGTGGCTCAGCCTGTAATCCCAGCACTTTGGGAGGCTGAGGTGAGTGGATTGCCTGAGCCCGCGGGTTTGAGACCTGCCTGGGCAAATTGTCGAGACCTCATCTTTACAATAAATTAAAAAAATTAGCCAGGCATGGTAGCGCGCGCCTGTAGGTCCAGCTACTTGGAAGGCTGAGGCAGAAGGATTGCCGGAGCCCAGCAGGTTGAGGCTGCGGTGGCGGAAGCAGCCACTGCACTCCAGTCTGGGCAACAGAGCGAGACTCCAACTCAAAAAAAAACAAAAAACAAACGTTGCTGCCTATAATAACCATATTATCACTAGAACTGGAAAAAAAATATGAAGGACAAATATACAAAGTCAAGAGAATCCAGAGTCCACCACATTGTTTAATAATATTATCTAAAACTCTGATAATTATCTATACAAAACAGCAGTGAAGTAAATGGTTCTGGAAGGATATTCAGAGTTCAAAGGAATCAACATGGACTTCCAGGGCAAAGATAAGGCACAAATGTCACCAACTAGGCCTTCTCACTTACCAGTATACCTGCTACCACAGATGCCACAGCATTTCTTCTCTCACTCCAGTCAATACATTCACATTCTGGCCAACGAAAATTATCCAGGAAGCCAGCCATTTTTATTCTTCAAGCATGGATCTGTCATTAAACACTGTGTCCTACAAATAAAAAGACAAAAATGAATCAACCTAGGCCAGGCACAGTGACTCAAGCAGTAATCCCAGCACTTTGGGAGGCCAAGGTGAGAGGACTGCCTAAGTCCAGGGGTCCGAGACCAGCCTGGGCAACTTGGTGAGACCTCATCTCTACAATAAATTAAAAACAATTAGCCAGGCGTAGTGGTATGTGCTTGTAGTTCCAGCTACTTGGAAGGGTGAGGCAGAAGGATTGCCTGAGCCGAGCAGGTCGAGGTTTTGGTGGCTGTGAGCATGCCACTGCAGTCCAGTCTGGGTGATAGAGTGAGATTCCAACTCAAAAAAAAAAAGAAACAAACAAATGAACCGACTTAAGGAAGTGTTTTTAAGAAATGAAATATCTTACTACTTTCTTCAAGTTTTAAACACAAATTTACTTTAAGTCTTATTCTACCATAGTTAAGAAGAAAAAATCAGACCAGACTAGGTGGCTCAGTCTGTAATCCCAGCACTTTGGGAGCCCGTGGGTTTGAGACCCACCTGGGCAACCTGGCGAGACCTCGTCTCTACAATAAATCAAAAATTAGCTGGGTGTGGTAGCGCACACCTGTAGTTCCAGTTACTTGGAAGGCTGAGGTAGAAGGATTGCCAGAGCCCAGCAGGTTGAGGTTGTGGTGGCTGGGAGCATGTCACTGCACTCCAGTTTGGGCAACAGAGTGAAACTCCAACTCAAAAAAAACAAAAAAGGGCTGGGCTTGGTGGCTCAGCCTGTAATCCCAGCACTTTGGGAGGCCGAGGTGAGTGGATTGCCTGAGCCCGCAGGTTCGAGACCCTCCTGGGCAACTTGACGAGACCTCATCTCTACAATAAATAAAAAAAAAAATTAGCCGGGCGTGGTAGCGCATGCCTGTAGTTCCAGCTACTTGGAAGGCTGAGACAGAAGAATCACCTGAGCCCAGGAGGTCAAGTCTACAGTGAGTTGTTTATGCCACCACTGCACTCCAGCCTGGGTGACAAGTGAGACCACGACTCAAAAAAAAAAAAAAAAATACACACACACACACACACACACACACACACACACACACACACATATATATATAAAACACTCTTCAGATGAAGATAACTGAATCCAGAGTTTTATATTAGTCACAATGTCCAATATATACTAGAAAAATTACTAGGCATGCAAAGAAGCATGAATAAAAAGTTATCTGGTTTTTTAAATTTTTTTTTTTTTGAGTAGGAGTCTTACTCTATCACCCAGGCAGCAGGCTGGAGTTCAGTGGCACTCATGGCCACCACAGTCTCAGCCCACTGGGCTCAGGTGATTCTTCCGCCTTAGCTTCCAAGTAGCTGAAAACACAGGCATGCACCACCATGCCCAGCTAATTTATTTATTTATTTATTTATTTATTTTTATAGTAGAGATGAATTGTTGCCCAGGCTGGTCTCAAACTCATGGGCTCAGGCAATCCTCTCACCTCGGCCTCCCAAAGTGCTGGGACGAGCCTTGGCAACTTGGCAATACCTCATCCCTACAATAAATCAAAAAGATACACCAGGCATGGTGGTGCATGCCTGTGCTTCCAGCTACTTGGAAGATTGAGGTGGAAGGATCACATGAGCCCAGCAGGTAGAGGCTGCGGTGGCCATGAGTATGCCACTGCACTCCAGCCTGGGCAACAGAATGAGACTCCTATTCAAAAAAAAAGCAGGGCTTGGTGGCTCAGCACTTTGGGAGGCTAACACGAATGGACTGCCTAAGCCCACGGATTCAAGACCAGCCCCGGCAACTTGGCAAGACCTCGTCTCTACAATAAATCAAAAAAAGTAGCTGGGCGCAGTAGCACAGGCCCTTAGTTCCAGCTACTTGTAAGGCTGAGGTAGAAGGATCGCCAGAGCCCAGCAGGTCAACAGTGGAGTGGCCGTGAGTATGCCATTACACTCCAGCCTGGGCAACAAAGTGAGACTCCAACTCAAAAAAAAAAAAAAAAAAAAGAATAATCAATAGAAACGGACTCCAAAATGACTCAGATATTGAAATTAGCAGACAAGAACTCTAAAGCAGCCATTATAAAATCACATTCAAGGACTTAAAGGAAAACAGGGTCAAAATAACTCAACCAATGGAGATTCTCAATAAACAAAAGGAAATTATTTTTTTTTTAAAATCAGGCAGAAAGATCACTTGAGGTGGGAGGATCATTTGAAGCCAGGACTTCAAGACCAGCCAGGACAAATAGTGAGATACTATTTTTAAAAATAAACAAACAAGCCAGGCTCGGTGGCTCAGCCTGTAATCCCGCACCTTTGGGAGGCTGAGGTGAGTGGACTGCCTGAGCCCGCGGGTTGAGACCCGCCTGGGCAACTTGGTGAGACCTCATCTCTACATTAAAATCAAAAATTAGCTGGGCATGGTAGCGTGCACCTGTAGTTCCAGCTACTTGGAAGACTGAGGCAGAAGGATCCCCAGAGCCCAGCAGGTCGAGGTTGTGGTGGCCGGGAGCAGCCACTGCACTTCAATCTGGGTGACAGAGTGAGACTCTAACTCAAAAAAAAAAAAACAGAATGTGTATAACAATTTTATTCATAATAGCTCAAAACTAAAACAACCTAAATGTCCATCAATAGAATGATAAAACAAATTATATCTATTCATATAATGGATACTACTCAGCAATAGAAAGAATGAACTGATACATATAACCACATGTAAAAAAAAAACTCAAGGGCAGTCAGGCACAGTTGTTCACGCCTGTAATCCCAGCACTTTGGGAGGTGGAGATGAGAGGATTGCCAGAGCTCAGGGGTTTGAGATATTGCCTGAGCAATATGCCAAAACCTCATCTTTATAATAAATCAAAAAATTAGCCAGGCGTGGTGGTGCCTGTAGTACCAACTATTTGGAAGGCTGAGGCAGAAGGATCACCTGAGCCCAGCAAGTGGAGGCTGTGCTGGCTGTGAGCATGCCATTGCACTCCAGCCTGGGCATAGAGGGAGACTCCAACTCAAAAAAAAAAAAAATCTCAAAAAACATGATTTGAGTAAAAGAAGGTAGAAAAAGTATGTTTAAATGAAGCTTAAGAAGAGGTAAAACTAACCAATGGTACAACAATCAAAACAGCAGCTACCTCTAGAGAGAGGGAACTTTTGGGGTAGCAGAAATGTTCTCTATCTTGACTGGGATAGTGGTTATGCAGGTGTATGCATGTGTATCAAGTCACTGAAGTGTGCACCTACTCATAAGATCTGTGTGTTTTACAGCATGTTTAATTTACAAAAATAAGTTTCAAATATGCTATCAAAGTAAGCTTTAGTTGCACTACAGTCTTATTCTGAATGCAGTATAAATATATTTTATCAAGATATTCTACAGACAGGTTAATAAATTGTTATGAAAGATTAAATATTAACTGGTTTAAAACAAGTACAGGAAAGGTCACCATGAATTTAAGACAACGCCTGAAGGTTAAAACAAAATGAAATTAATTTTCCATATAAAATGCATTATAAAATTCATTTCCCATGTATTAACCAGTTACAAATAGTACTATTCATAGTTAAGATATAGCTATTTCCACAAATTGACTTATGAAATAAATCAATGGTCTACTCCCTCCTGGGACTTAAGTTGGATTGGTCAGGGACAGGCTGGGGTATCAAACATCAAACAAATCTATACCAATACATCAAAACAAAATTAAACATCAAAATAAATTTACCCAAATAATGGCTATGAAGAAGATGCACAGGATTCGAATAGAGAATAAAGGAGAAGTCTATTTTAATGCGTGGTCAGGGAAAGCCCCTATGAAGAGGTAAAACTTGCTAAAATGTAAAAACCTACCAAAATTTAAAAGCTGACTAAAGTTAATTAGATAAAAGAGATGTGAAAAGAGGTAGAGAGACCGGGCTCGGTGGCTCAGTCTGTAATCACAGCACTTTGGGAGGCCGAGGTGAGTGGATTGCCTGAGCCCACGGGTTCGTGACCTGCCTGGGCAACTTGGCGAGGCCTTGTCTCTAAAATAAATAAATAAATAATTAGCCGGGCGTAGCAGCGTGCACCTGTAGTTCCAGCTACTTGGAAGGCTGAGGCGGAAGGATCGCCAGAGCCCAGCAGGTCGAGGCTGTGGTGGCCGGGAGCGTGCCACTGCACTCCAGTCTGGGCGACAGAGTGAGACTCCAGCTCAAAAAAAAAAAAGAGGTAGAGCAGGGAGAGGGAAAAATACACATGAAGCCTCTAAAGTCCCTTTGGTGCCAACAAAGAATTAGCTGTTACTAAAGAGAATGATGATAAAGCAAGATAGTAGAGCAAGTGGCTTGGAATAAAGTCGGTGAAAGACAGTTAAAGGCCAGATCTCCTTAAGGATTAAAGTTAACCTCATTAATAAGGATTTAGAGTTTCACTGGGTTGTAAGGGAAAAACCAACTAAAGAACTTGAAGGAGAAAAGGGGCCAAGACACCAAGAACCCAGTTACCATGGTAAACATTTAGCAGGGGAAAGGGCTGCTATACTCAGGACTAACACTTTCAGTTAGGAAGATCAACTTTCATGAAGGTTTCATCATAGATATTTACCAAAGGATAAGCTTACTTTATCATGACACAGTCTTGATTTAATAGAAACTAACCGTCTCTGTCTTAAATATTTATTTATTTATTTATTATTTTTTAAAGATGTGGGGTACAATTCAGGATTAGGCACATAGGTGTATAATATTTAATGTAATATAATCAGCCTTTGGAGACTTAATAATGACAAAGAGTACTTAGATAAAATCTGAATATCCAATAACAGAACAAATGTTTAAGTAAAATAGATTACTTGAAGCACACATTAAAAATCTATTTCTGAGTTGGGTTCTGTGGCTCAGCCTGTAATCCCGCGCTTTTGGGAGGCTGAGGTGAGTGGATTGCCTGAGCCCGCGGGTTCGAGACCCGCCTGGGCAGCGAGACCTCATCTCAACAATAAATCAAAAAATCAGCCGGGCGTGGTAGCACATGCCTGTAATTCCGGCTACTCGGAAGGCTGAGGTGGAAGGATCGCCAGAGCCCAGCAGGTCGAGGCTGCGGTGGCTGGGAGCGGTCATTGCACTCCAGACTGTGCGACCTAGTGAGACTCCAACTCAAAAAAAAAAAATCTATTTCTGAAAAACATTTAATGGCAAAAGTAAATGGTAATAACTAATATTAAATTTAAAAAGTAGACTATAAAAGTATATCTATAGCATTATTTCCTTTTAGAAAGAAGATTTAACAGTATTTCTATATAAACACATATATATAAAAACAGTGGAAGGACAAAGAATGACAAACACCAGTACTTCCATAATATTTTTTATATATGGGTGTATATAATACAGGATTATGTGTTTGTTTTACTTTTTGTTTATTTATATATTTTCAGTTTTTGTGTTGAGCATGAGTTGTTTTTTAAAACACTAAGTTTAAAAAAATCTATGGTAATTCAAACAATGAACTTGCTGATTCTTCTTGCCTATTGAGAAAACTTGCACACTTGTACAGTATAATGTAATGTGTCTATAACTTCTTTTAATAAACTAAAAAGATCTTTTGAGGTCAAGGTATGTCCCCCCACAAAACTGACCCTGGTACCAAAAAAAAAAAAGATTATTGAACTGGACTAATGGATTACTGGTCTGACCCATAAGTCTTATACCAATTATTCCTATAATAGAGAGGCAACTCTTCACAAAAGGAGATACAAGTCCTTTTTAGAGGGCATCTTAAGTGACTCAACTGTCAAAACTCCATTTCCAAAAATTCATTTTAGCGCTCTCTCTCACTCTCTTTCTCTCAAACATGAGAGGACACAGCAAAAACGGCAGCTCTTCAAGTTATGAAAAAAGCCAGAAACGGAATCCTTCTGGAACCTTCATTTTGAAAATCCAGCCTCCAGAACTATGAGAAAATAAATTTCTGTTGTTTGAATCAAAAAAGACCAAGCCGGGCTCGGTGGCTCAGCCTGTAATCCCGCGCCTTTGGGAGGCTGAGATGAGTGGATTGCCTGAGCCCGCGGGTTCGAGACCCGCCTGGGCAGCGAGACCTCATCTCTACAATAAATCCAAAAAAAATTAGCTGGGCGTGGTAGCGTGCACCTGTAATTCCGGCTACTCGGAAGGCTGAGGTGGAAGGATTTCCGGAGCCCAGTAGGCGAGGCTGCGGTGGCCGGGAGCAGCCACTGCACTCCAGTCTAGGCGACCGAGTGAGACTCCAACTCAAAAAAAAAAGAAAAGACCAAAAAACAAAAACTCATTTTAGGAAGCAGGGGATACTTGTAAAAAACAAGAAGAGGAAATAACTACTTATTATTTTTTTTTTTTTTAGTTGCGAGTCTCACTCTTGTTGCCCAGGCTGGAGTACAGTGGCATGGTCACAACCACTGCAACCTTGGCCTACTGGGCTTAGATGATCCTTCCATCTCAGCCTTTCAAGTAGCTGGAACTACAGACGCATGCCACCATGCCTAGTTAGTTTTTGTGATTTATTGTAGAGATGAGGGCTCACCAAGTTGCCCAGGCTGGTCTCGAACCCCCAGGCTCAGGCAATCCTCTCTCGCCTCAGCCTCCCAAAGTGCTGGGATTACAGGATGAGCCACTGCGCCCAGCCATAACTACATTTTTTTAAACATACAAGCATGATCTGAGCAATCTTATATGCATCAGAGTACCAATAACATCTCAAATTTGTCACTTAATCAAACTCTATAATGTCATCTGTTTGTTCATTCTTCACCACTTATTAAATGCTACTAGTGTTAGGCATGAGCAAATAAATATGACTAAGATAATCAATGTAGGCTGGGTGCGGTGGCTCAAGCCTGTAATCCCAGCACTTTGGGAGGCCAAGGTGGAAGGAACTGCCTGAGCCCATTGGTTTGAGAACAGCCTGGAAAACTTGGTGAGACCTCATCTCTACAATAAATAAAAAAATTAGTTGGGTGTGGTAGCGTATGCCTGTAGTTATGGCTACCTGGAAGGTTAAGGAAGAAGGATCACCTGAGTCCAGCAGATTGACGCTGGGGTGGCTGTTATCATGCCACTGCACTCCAGCCTGGGAGACGGAGTGAGACTCCAACTCAAACAAAAGAAAAAGGGCCATTGCCTTGCTAAGCTATGGTGTGACCATGTTCTCTTTCAGCAATGGCCAGGCCATATTTTCTTAAGCTTTGGCCCCCTCCACTCTCTTGGGGAGGTGAATCCCCTCTTTCTCTTTCCAATTTACTGTCTAAATAAACTATATTTTCTAAAATAAATAGACACTGTGAAAAAAATAAAAATTAATAACACTTAGGTCTGGGTGCAGTGGCTCAAGCAGTAATTCCAGCACTTTGGGAGGCTGAGGTGAGAGGACTGCCTGAGCCCAGAGGTTCGAGATCAGCCTGGGCAACATGGTGAGACGTCTCTACAATAAACTACAAAAAAAAAAAAAAATTAGCCAGGCGTGGTAGCACGCACCTGTAGTTTCAGCTACTTGGAAGCTGAGGTGGAAGGATCGCCGGAGACCAGTAGGTCGATGCTGGGGAGGCCATGACCATGCCACTGCACTCCAGCCTGGGCGACGGAGTGAGATTCCAACCGAAAAAAATAAAAATAATAACACTTAGCCTTCATCATCAGGGGGTTACATGCTAGCAGAGAAGACAATTAACACTTAAAATTAAATTACAATTTGTATTATTTTAAAATGTTACCAAAAAATCAGTAGGTTAACAAAATATAAAATACAATATAAACATTATTCAAGATATTTGGTCTAGCAGGGTGGCTCACACCTATAATCCCAGCACTTTGGGAGGCCGAGGTGAGAGGATTGTCTGAGTCCACGGGTTCAAGACCAGCCTGGGCAACTTGGCAAGACCTCATCTCTACAATAAATAAATATCAGCCCAGCGTGGTGGCACGTGCCTATAGTTCCAGTTACTTGGAAAGCTGAGGCAGAAGGATCACCTGAGCCCAGCAGGTTGTGGCTGCAGCAGCAGTGAGTGTGCCTGCACTCCAGCTTGGTCTAAAAAAAAATATTAGGTCTACATAGCTAAAGCAAAACAAGTTGACTCAAACGAAACAAAAACAGAATCTGCATCTCTCCCACTATTACTACCACCACTACTGGCTATTAGTTAGAGGGTACTTATAAGATACAAGGCTCCTTACAGACTATTCAATCCTCAGAAAAATTATTTACATGGACTCTTCTACTCAATCTTCACAAGTACAATAAAACTGTTACTATGATTATTTTCCTTTTACTGAAAAGATTCTGAGAATAGTTGACTTGCCATGGTCATACCACTAGTGAGAAGGAAAACCAGGTTTTCTACTGAAGTTCAGATCTGATTCCAAAATCTGTGTTCATGGCCATTACACTATATTGCTGTTCATGATCACACACAGCTTCACAACACTTCTCTCATTTCCGATTTCATGAGGAGAAAGTTATTGTTCCACTGCCTGTGGTGAAGAAAACAAGAACAAGAAGACAACCTCAATTCAGAGAAAACTGTGATCATCTGGAAACAGAAGAAAGCAGTCCAACGTAGTCTACAATGACCTTGATGACTACTAGTGATTCAAATTTTGCCAAGGAGTCTGGAGAAGTATTCTTCTTGAGACAGCTATAAGTCCAGTTTCTAGGTACAATGTAAATATTTTATAGGCCTTAAAATCTATCCACATTAATTATTCAGAGATCTAAGTACTTTTACAAAATATATTTTACATATTTAACCTCAGGGAATGCTTACTTGCCTTCTGAATTGTAAATCACATATAACAAGAATAAAATGTAATAAGCACCATCAGTTTGGGCAAAAGATTTAAATTTAAAACCAAAGTAAAAGAGCTGGGCGCAGTGGCTCACGCCTATAATCCCAGCACTTTGGGAGGCCAAAGTGAGAGGACTGCCTGAGCCCACGGGTTCAAGACCAGCCTGGGCAACTTGGCAAGACCACATCTCTACAATAAACCAAAAAATTAGCAGGGCGTGATGGTGCCTGTAGTTTCAGCTACTTGGAAGGCTGAGTTGGAAGGATCAGCTGAGCCCAGCAGGTTGAGGCTCTGGTGGCTGTGAGCATGCCACTGCACTCCAGTCTGCACAACAGAGTGAGACTACAACTCAAAAAAAAAAAAAAAAAAGTTCATGGAAAATAAATATTGTGAAAAAAACTATGCATGGATTTCAAAATTTTTCTGTACCAAAGTAAACTCATACTAACTTCTTATAACATGTCTGAATAGGATCTGCCCCCCCAAAAAAATCCAGCAGTTTACAAATGAAAAACTAATTTTAAGAAGGGATGAGACATCGTTGAAGGCGATGCAGTGGTAGATTATCCATATCAATTTGTGAGGAAAAAATTAATCTTGTTTGTGCCCTAATTAAAGAATACCAGCGACTGGCAACACAAACCAGTCACATCATAGACACCTCAATTGGCTCAGCTTACACAATTCTGACTGAAAAGTTAAAGTTGAAGAAACTTTCTACTTGACAGGTGCCAAAAGTATTGCATCTGGCACAACTGCAGACAAGAGCAGAGTTTTCAACAGAAATGTGAAACAAGCCGGATCAAGAGCCTGAAACATTTCCTCAAAGAACTCTAAAAGGAGATAAAACATGGCTTTACCACTGTGATCCAGAAGACAAAGCACAATCAAGTAATGGTCAACAAGAGGTAAGTGATCCAGTCAGAGCAAATGTGGACAAGTCAAGAGCAAAAGTCAACGTAACAGCTTTTACATGCCAAAGGTATTGTGCTTGTTGGTTTTCTGGAGGGTCAAAGAACCATAACAATTGCTTATTATGAGAGTGTTCTGAGACAAAGTTTTAGCAGAAAAATGCCCGGGAAAGCTTTACTAGAGAGTCCATCACAACAATCCTGCGGCTCATTTCTTTCACCAAACAAGGGCAATTCTGTAAGACTTTCAATGGGAATTAATTAGACATCCAATTACTGTCCTGATTTGGCTTCTCCTTTCTTCTTTTTGTTTTCTAATCATAAAAAAATCAGTAAAGGGCATCCATTTTTCTTCAGTTAATAATGTAAAACAGCCGGGTTCGGTGGTTCAGCCTGTAATCCCACGCCTTGGGAGGCTGAGGTGAGTGGATTGCCTGAGCCCGTGGGTTCGAGACCCGCCTGGGCAAGTTGGTGAGACCTCATCTCTACAATAAATCAAAAAATTAGCCAGGCGTGATAGCGCACGCCTGTAATTCCAGCTACTTGGAAGGCTGCAGCGGAAGAATCGCCTGAGCCCAGCAGGCCGAAGCTGTGGTGGCACTGCACTCCAGTCTGGGCGGCAGAGTGAGACTCCAACTCAAAAAAAATAAAAATAAAAATAATGTAAAACAGATTGCATAGACATGGTTAAACTCCTAGGAGATTCAGTTCTTTAAGGATGAACTAAACGGTATCACTGCTTATAAAAGCATCCTGAACTTGGTGGAGTTATGTTGAGAAGTTTGTATCTTTTATTTATTTATCTTTTGTTTTGTTAGAGAAAGGGTCTCACTCTATTGCCAAGACTAGAGTGAAGTGATGTAATCATAGCTCACTTGTCTCAAACTCCAGGGCTCAAACAATCCTCCCATCTCAGCCTCCAAAGTAGCTGAACTACAGGCATATGCCACTACGCCTGGCTAATTTTTTATTTGGAGAGAGAGAGAGACCCACTATGTTGCCCAGGTCAGTCCTAAACTCTTGGCCTCAAATCATTCTCAGCCTCCCCAAGTGCTGGGATTACAGATGTGATCTACCATACTCAGCCTATTTTTATCATTTAATTCCATTTTTCCATGAATGTTTCCAACTCCTGTCACATATTTCAAGGTAACTAAAAGAAAGAACTTGTTCCCAACACATAAAAATGATAAATGCTGATAGTGCTAGGCATCCTAAATACTGATTTATTCATTACACATTCTACACATGTAATAAAAGATCACATGTACCCCATAAATATTCATAAATATTTATGTATCAATTAAAAAAGAAACATTGAGAGACTGAAAAATTTTTAAATGTGATGGTGGAAATTTTCTTATAATCCAAATAGGCGTGCACGGTGGCTCACGTCTATAATTCCAGCACTTTGGGAGGCAGAGATGAGAGGGTTGCCTAAGCCCAGGGGTTCAAGACCAGCCTGGGCAACTGGGCAAGACCTCATCTCTACAACATATCAAAAAGTAGCCAGGTGTGTTAGTGCACACCTATAGTTCCAGCTACCTGGAAGGCTGAGGAGGAAGGATCACCTGAGCCCAGCAGGTTGAGGCTGCGGTGCACATGAGCGTGCCTGGGCGCTAGATGGAGACTCCAACTCAAAAAAAAAAAAAATCCAAACAGAAGAACTGGGAAGTAAAAATTTAGAATAAAGTAGCCTGTAATTCCAGTACTTTGGGAGGCCAAAGCGAGTGAATTGCCCGAGGCTGAGGGTTCAAGACCAGCCCAGGCAGCTTGGCAAGACCTCGTCTCTACAATAAATCAAAAATTAGCTGGGTATGGTAGCGTGCATCTGTAGTTCCAGCTACTTGGAAGGCTGAGGCAGAAGGATCACCAGCAGCCAGCAGGTTGACACTGGGGTAGCCGTTAAGTGTGCCACTGCACTCCAGTCTGGGTAACAGAGACTCCAACTCAAAAAAAAAAGAGAATAAAGCAGGCTGGGCCTGGTGGCTCACACCTATAACCCCAATATTTTGGGAGGCCGAGGTGAGAGGATCACCTGAACCCAGGGTTCAAGACCAGCCCAGGCAATTTGGCAAGAACTCATCTCTACAATAAATCAAAAAATAAGTTGGGCATGGTGGCGCGTGCCTGTAGTTACAGCTACTTGGAAAACTGAGGTGGAAGGACCACCTGAGACCAGCAGGTCAAGGCTGCGGTGAACGTGAGCATGCCACTGCACTCCAGCCTAGGAGACATAGTGAGATTTTGACTCAAAAAAAAAAGAATAAAGCAGTAAGGCCGAGCGTGGTGGCTCACACCTGTAATCCCAGCACTTTGGGAGGCAGAGGCAAGAGGACTGCCTGAGCCCAGGGATTCGAGACCAGTCTGGGCAACTTGATGAGACTTCCTCTCTACAATAAGTCAAAAAAAATTAGCCAGGCATGGGGGTGTGTGCCTGTAGTTTCATCTACTTGGAAGGCTGAGACAGAAGGATCACCTGAGCCCAGAGAGTTGAGGCTGAGATGGCCATGAGTGTGCCACTACACTCCAGCCTGGACGAGAGTGAGACTGCTACTCAAATAAATAAATAAATAAAGCAATAAGTAGGACAAAAAATAATAATAAAGAAAACATAAGAAATTAGAAAACCAGTATAAAAGGTTCACATATAAATAAGAGTTATTTCAGAAAAGAGACTACAAAGAGAATGGAAGCGAGAAAATAATAAACAAAATATTTTTTAAAAGTTTCTCCAAGCCAGGCTCGGTGGCTCAGCCTGTAATCCTGCACCTTTGGGAGGCTGAGGTGAGTGGATTGCCTGAGCCCGCGGGTTCCAGACCCGCCTGGGCAGCGACACCTCATCTCTACAATAAATCAAAAAATCAGCCGGGCATGGTAGCGCGCGCCTGTAATTCCCGCTACTCGGAAGGAAGGCTGAGTCGGAAGGATCGCCGGAGCCCAGCAGGTCGAGGCTGCAGTGGCCGGGAGCAGCCACTGCACTCCAGTCTGGGCGACAGAGTGAGACTCCAACTCAAAAAAGAAAAAAATTATCTCAACAGCAAAACTGGATGCAAGATGACAATGGAGCAATAACTTCAAAACTCTTAAAGGAAAATTATTTCAAACTAAAAGTCTATTACTAGGCAAAATACCCATCAAGTATGAGGACAGCAACACAACAACAAAACATTCAGACTCGCAAGGGCTACAAAAAATGTAACGCTTCTTGCCAAGAAGGTACTAAGTTTGAACATCACCAGAGAATGTAAATCAGTAAAAGAGAGTACAGGATATAGGATAGATTTAACAAACAGGACAGCTAAAGGAAATCCAGCTGTGTCCCAGAAGCAGAGGACAATGAGGTCAGATTGAAGCAGTGTAACTCAGGAGTCCCAGCTGCGCTCCAGGAACCTGGCCCAAATTCCTATCTGAACTTGCTGGGCTTGGCTTGATCTTGAGCACATGCTGATGCAGTTCCTGCTGCCCTGCAGCCTGCATCAGCAGAGGACATTCACACAGAGGTTCTGCTTTGACCTACTGTTAACTACAAGCAGGCCGTGGTGAGCTCAAGAAGCAGAAAATGCAGACCAGCCCACTCCCTCTGAATGGATTTTTGCTAGTCCACACTAGACCCCTCCAGGTGCCCTGACTGAGGTGAACCCCATTTCCTAGGACTCACTCATAACACTGCCCACTGACTTTCTCAGAAAAGGCTCTCCAGTAAACAGTCAGGGAGGCTGAAGCCTCTCTTCAGCTCATCTATTTCTGAAAATCTTCATCTAAGTGACAATACTGTCCTTATACAGTAAAAGTTGAGCTTGTAATTATAAAACGCAATTTCAACACCAAATTTAGAAAGGTCTAGCATTTTCTAGTAAGTCTGTCTCAACCTCATCTGTGCACTCTGAGAGACAGAACTCTGTTATCACAATTTATTTAATGAACAATTCACTATTAACAAACAAGCAGACAGTTTATAATCCTGTAAGGTTTGTGTTTAACTGCAGAAAGTAATGAAGTGCTATGATTTTATAGCCTGGTAGAGAAAATTAATCTCAACGGTATTACGATTTTGTTAAACACTAACCAATTATATCTAACTTAACAATATTATTGATACTGTTCCATTTCGTACAAACTACATAAATATCTATTCCTTAAGTTCTCTTAAAATCAACTCTTTGTGTTATTCTCAATAACAGGTAAACAAAACTGACAAATGCTCACTATCTGTATGAGAATTTTGTTTTTAACACTATTTGAAAAAAACCGAAAAAGGCAAAAAGGGATAAAATAAGATAAATTCTCTACACTGGCCCCAGGAGTGAATTTGGAATTCAGGAAAGACTAACCAGTTAAGCCTGCTTCTAATTCGAACAAGGGCAGAGGGGGAATGAGGGTGGTAGGTGGGGAGGTTGTGTCTCCCGAGGAGGAAAAAATACATCATCCTCGCCATGCTCTAATTAAAACTGCTTTTCCTGCACATCAACATTCAAGGTAACTTCTGGTTTCATTTTAAAAACGAGAAGTATTGCCACACTATCCTTGGTAAAAAATACTTAAAGTTTGATCTACGTTTGAAACGTATGCAGGTTTAAAAGATGAGAAGGGTCTGAAAATGACGACAAAGAAGGGTGACAGGCCCGGGGGGTAAGAGCCTCTGGGCTGAGTGCGGTGGCTCAAGCCTGTAATCCCAGCACTTTGGGAGGCCGAGGCGAGAGGACTGGCTGAGCCCAAGGGTTCAAGACCAGCCTGGGTAACTTGGTGAGACCTTGCCTCTACAATAAATCAAGAAAAATTAGCCGGGTGGTGGTGCATGCCTGTAGTTCCAGATGCTTGTATGGCTGAGGCGGAAGGATCTGAACCCAGCGGGTCGTGAGTATGCCACTGCACTCCAGCCTGGGCAACAGAGTGAGACGCCTGTTCTTAAGAAAAAGGAAAAAAAAGAGCCTCCGGAAGGGCCAAGACAGGAGACTTACAGTATCAGCAGGATGAAGAGTCTGCAGGAAAAAGTGGGGCATTCCAAAATGAGAAATCCGGGTCTCCGAGAGCGACAATGCTAACTCCACACTCCCTTCCGTCGGGGATTCGATACCACGCCCCCTTGTCCCATCCAGCGCCAGCAGCCGAGCACAGTCCACCTCACAGCTTTGGTTTTAACAGGTCCTATAGTGACCTTTCCGATTCAGGCACCTTCAACATAATTGTTTCCGCACCTTCAACGAACTTACTGGTTAAAACCAGAAAGGTCGGGACCACTCCCACCACTGCTACGGTGACAAGTCTCTGCGGCTACTTATCTAAAAGGACATTCGACGCTTATGCTGAATTCTGAAAAGAGTTTTGTTCCTCTCTCCCATTTCCCCTCCCCACCTCTGTACCAGACTCTCGTAGGGATGGAGTCCGAAGAGGGCGTCAAACTCTGACCGACTCCCAGGAATGGTTCAGAACAGACCGGAGGGGCGAACAAGGGCCAGAGTCTCCCCGGACACTGGTTCGGGCCTCAGGAGGGCGTCGCGGCCGCAGCAGAGCGTCGCGAGAGTCGTTCTCTCGCCTGCCCGTCGCCCCGAGAAGGTGGAAGGCGCGAGAGGGAAACCTTTCCAGGCCGCCCCGGCAGAGCAGCCTGCCGGCGAGTTCACGCGGCGGTGAGGCCAAGCCAGGGCCGAGCGGGGGCCACCGCGGGGTCACGGCCACGGTCGGCCCGAGGGGACGCGGACCCGGGCGGGAGGGAGCGGCGGAGGCCTTGCCGCGGGCCCGACTCGGGCGCAGGCGGCGCCACAGCACCTCGCAGGCCAAGCCGGCCGCGACGAGGGCGCCAGCCCACGCGGGAGCTGCGGGCTCGAGCCCCCTCGCGTCCCCTGGCGCCGGGGACCCGCCGACAGCACTCACCAGCTTCCTCCGTCGCCCACGCCGACGCGAGGCGGGCGCGCAGGGAGGAGGTGGCTGCGCCACGGCCGG
>NW_007253294.1:294726-297697 GCF_000164805.1 Carlito syrichta
CGGGAGCCGCGGTCCAAACCCGGCAACTAAGGGTTAGTGGCAGAGTAGATCAGACCATTCCTGTCGTCTTCCGGTAGCCGGCCGCCGCCTGGCTCCCGCTGCTGAGTTTCTGCGCGCGAACTCCGGGTGCGGCACTAATGACATCACGTGCGGAGGGAACCCAAGATCCAGAGGACAGGGTCTGCTTTGCCCAGAGGCCCATCAGTAGGGCATGTGCTCCAGGAGGATTCTCAGGAAATGAAGGTCTTTGGAGATGACTTTTCCAATCCCCTCCCTCCAGAAATGGAGCCCCAGAAAGGTGAAGTTACCTTGTCTGAGGCAACCCAACTAGTGCTGGTTACTGTAGGTTACCAGCGCAACTAGTCTTCTGATTCTCCCTGATGCCTCTCTTGTCTATCCACCCAGATTTTTGTTTTACCTATAGTCAAATCTCTTTCAGTTTTTTTATTTATTTATTTTTTTAGTTGGAATCTCACTCTGTCACCCAGGCTGGAGGGCAGTGGCACGCTCCCTGCCACCGCAGCCTCGACCTGCTGGGCTCTGGCGATCCTTCCGCCTCAGCCTTCCAAGTAGCCGGGACTACAGGCGCATGCTACCACACCCAGCTAATGTTTTTATTTATTGTAAAGATGAGGTCTTGCCAAGTTGCCCAGGCCAGCCTCGAACACGCGGACTCAGGCAATCCTCTCACCTCGGCCTCCCAAAGTGCTGGTATTATAGGCATGAGCCACAGCGCCCAGCAGCCCCTTAAATTTTCAGCATAACTTCAACAGCCTTTAGAAGTCCTGTCTAAATTTACTACAGAAATGCTCATAACCATTTAGTTG
Organism: Carlito syrichta; assembly: GCF_000164805.1. Taxonomy (NCBI): domain Eukaryota; kingdom Metazoa; phylum Chordata; class Mammalia; order Primates; family Tarsiidae; genus Carlito; species Carlito syrichta. Next base: position 295,554 of record NW_007253294.1, read on the forward strand.
TTTGGAGAACAGTCAAGGTATTATGAATGAAAATCTAAAAAACATTTTACCTGAGGTATATGAAGGAAAAGGCTTTGTGTCATGGAGTTATCACAAAATGCCATTGTGGATAATGTTACTTCCATAGATCTTATGCATGTACTAGGATCTAGGTGCTCAACTGATATTTGTTTAATAAGTTCCTTGTGAAATAAGGCACTGTCAGCCAGTCGTGGTGGCTCATGCCTATAATCTCAGCACTTTGGGAAGCCAAAGGTGAGAGGATTGCCTGAGCCCACAGGTTTGAGACCAGCCTGGGGAACTTGGGAAGAACTCATCTCTACAATAAATCAAAAAATTAGCCAGATGTGGTAGCACTCCTGTAGTTCCAGCAACTTGGAAGGCTGAGGTAGAAGGATCACCTGAGCCCAGCAGGTTGAGGCTGTGGTGGCCCTGAGTGTGCCTCTGCACTCCAGCCTGGGCGACAGGGTGCGACTCCAACTCAAAAAAAAAAAAAAATCTAGTAAAATTGCAAATCTTTAAACAAAACCTTAAAAAACAAACAAAACAAAACAAAAAAAACTTCATACGTGCTCTGATTTGTTATTCCACCATGGAGTTACCTAAGCATGCTGTTTGTTAAATTTATATTACCTAAGCATCTGAGAAAAGTTCTAGATTCTGAAGACTTTACGACTTTAGGACCATTTTCAGTTTGGGACCAGGACAAGTTCTAAAAGAACTACTTCCCCTAAAACAGATAGAAGAAGTCCAGTTGGTAGTGGAGAAAGGAACAATCCAAGCTGTCTGTCACAGTAGGCCCCATGAATTCCAGTTCATTCTTATTTTCTCAGACTGGCTTCATGAACTTACTTCAATAGAGTGGTATTCACTTCCCATCTTTTGAGAGTACAAACCAAATGTATAACACAGGTGATAACTGAAAGGCTAAGAGCATATTGTATAAGCATGTTTTCTTCCCAAAATATTGTTTCTCTCCATAAGCATATGGGGGTATGTAACAAAAAAGACTTCATCTGAGTAAGTCTATGTTATTTATTTATTATTATTATTTTAATTTTTTGAGTTGGAGTCTCACTCTGTCGCCCAGACTGGTGTGCAGTGGCATGCTCCCAGCCACTGAAGCCTTGACCTGCGAGCTTTCATCTCAGCCTTCCAAGTAGCCTGAACTACAGGTCTGTTCTACCATGCCTGGCTACTTTTTGACGTAGTGTAGAGACGAAGTTTCGCCAAGTTGCCCGGGCGGGTGTCGAACCTGCGGACTCAAGCAATCCACTCGCCTCGGCCTCCCAAAGTGCTGGGATTACAGGCTGAGCCACCAAGTCCAGCCTATTTTTCTATTTTTGAGTAGAAGTCTCACTCTGTTGCCCAGGCTGGAGTGCAGTGGCATGCTCACAGCCACCACACCCAACCTGACCTGCTGGGGTCAGGTGGTCTTCCACCTCAGCCTTCCAAATAGCTGGAACTACAGGTGCACACCACCATGCCCAGCTAATTTGTTTTTTGAGTTGGAGTCTCAATATGTCACCCAGGTTGGGGTGCAATGGCATGCTCATAACCATCACAGCCTCAACCTGCTGGGCTCAGGCAATCCTTCCACCTCTGTTGGGAGTCAGCCATGGAGGCCTGCCTGAGCGTTAGGGATCCAGGCAGGCTGCGGACCTTGAGACCACCAGGCTGGTTCAGGAGCTGAGGGCCCAATCCCTCCTCCTTTCTTTGTTGTTTAGCATTACCCACTGGCAGGGATTTCGGCGATCTAAGCATGAAGTTCTGAGAATATGACAGGCATGGCTGACTCTAGGAATCCATTGTTCCCGTTTCTCAGACTGCGGTTTCGGCTTTAAACTTAACACAGTTCAAACTCAGATCACATTTGGGAGCCTTATACGTGATACAATCTTCTTTATAAGATTTAAAAATATATTTGTAGAATTAGTATATACATTTAGAGCTGCTTCCAGCTTTAGATGGTTATCTAGGGTTACCAGAAATGGCCCAGCACGAACTTTGGGCTGGGCCACATTCCTAAGGGCCCAGCGTCCATTTTGGGCTGGGCTGCATTCTTTTAATACGGTTCTTTAGTTACAATTAGTGTAAGTTTTTTCTACTTATAATAGAAACTGAATTTATTTTATTCATAGAAT
>NW_007253294.1:298261-307668 GCF_000164805.1 Carlito syrichta
TTCATGTAAAACTCTTGTGATTTGATTAAGATTGTACTTTCTCATGCTAAGGAAAACGCCCAGTGGGTGAGGACACCCTCCACCCACCTGGCTTTGTGTTCACGTAAAACTCTTGTGATTTAATTGGGATTGTCCTTCCTCATTCCTAAGGAAACGCCTGGTGGGTGGGGGACACCCCTCACGTACCTGGCTTTGTGTTCACGTGAAAGTCTTGTGATTTAACATGTGAAAGTTTGGGATAAGAGACTCACGGTTGGTCCCAATAAACAGCTTCTGCTCATTTCACTGAACAGTTGTCCACTTTCTTTCTTTCTCTTTATATCTATCCCTCCATCTTTCTTTCAATATCTATCCCTACTACAGAATCGGCTTCGGCACTAGAGAGAGTCCAGTCTCTTTCTTCCCTTTTATTCTCCCAAAATATTCGCCAACGCTGCCCCATCTTCCAGGGACCCTCTAAATCTCTTTTGGGGGGCTGGCCCCCCATTCACCTCAGCCTTCCAAGTAGCCAGAACTACAGGCATGTGTCACCACGTCTGGCTAATTTTTTTTTAATTTATTGTAGAGGTGAGATCTTGCCAAGTTGCCCAGGCTAGTCTCAAACTCATGAGCTCAGGCAATCCTCTCACCTCATCCTCCCAAAGTACTGGGATTATAAGTGTGAGTCACGCACCCAGCCTAATTTTTTGATTTATTGTAGAGATGAGGTCTTGCCAAGTTGCCCAGGCTGGTCTGGAACCCGTGTATTAAGGCAATCATCTTGCCTCCACTTCCCAAAGTACTGGGATCACAGGTTTGAGCTACTGTGTCCATCCCTAAGTAAGTTTTATGCAGCTGTTAGAACCATTGTATTCTGATAAGGGTTTCTTTTTTTTTTTTTTTTGAGTCGGAGTCCCACTCTCACCCAGACTGGAAGACAGTGGCATGCTCACAGCCACTGCAGCCACGACCTGCAGGGCTCAGGCAATCCTTGCTCCTCAGTCTTCCAATTAGCTGGAACTACAGGTGCATGCCACCATGCCCTGCCAATTTTTTGACTTATTGCAGGTTTTGCCAAATTGCCCAGGCTGGTCTCGAACCCCTGGGCTCAGGCAATTCTGTCGCCTCATGAGCCACCATGCCAGACTCTGATAAGGGTTTCTTGAGACTAAGGTCATACTCCCATTGGGTCTGAAATTGACTCTCTTGAAAGGATGGGTATTTAGTGTCAGTCATTTGGGGGAAAGACTGATCTTTAGATAGGAAACAAGAAACGAATGCCTGGAAGATATTTGACTCCAGCAAAAGAGGAATCATTTATTTCTGCAATCTAGACTCTGAAGACAGCGGATACATTTATCAGTTGGTTTCTTTCCGTAATAAGTAACATTTTTAAACATCTCAGACTGGCTTAAATAATAAGAAGGGCCGGGTTCGGTGGCTCAACCTGTAATCCTGCACCTCTGGGAGGCTGAGGTGAGTGATTGCCTGAGCCCGCGGGTTCGAGACCCGCCTGGGCAGGTGAGACCTCATCTCTACAATAAATAAAAAAAAAATAGCCGGATGTGGTAGCGCACGCCTGTAGTTCCAGCTACTTGGAAGGCTGAGGCGGAAGGATCGCCGGAGCCCAGCAGGTCGAGGCTGCAGTGGCCGGGAGCGGCCACTGCACTCCAATCTGGGTGACAGAATGAGACTCCAACTCAAAAAATAAATAAATAAATATAAATAAAAACAATTAAAATTAATTCCTAGCCAGGCTCGGTGGCTCAGCCTGTAATCCTGCGCTTTGGGAGGCTGAGGTGAGTGAATTGCCTGAGCCCACAGTTTGAGACCCTCCTGGGCAACTTGGCAAGACCTCATCTCTACAATAAATCAAAAAATTAGCCGGGCGTGGTAGCGCGCACCTGTAGTTCCAGCTACTTGGAAGGCTGAGGCGGAAGGATCGCCGGAGCCCTGCAGGTGGAGGCTGCGGTGGCCTGGAGAGGCCACTGCACTCCAGTCTGGGTGACAGAGTGAGACTCCAACTCAATAATAATAATAATAATAATAATAATAATAATAATAATAATAATAATAATAATAAAGATTCTGTAATTTATGGAACTGAAAGATCAGAGGTATATTTATGTCTCAAAATTCATATGGTGAAATCCTAGCTTCTTGTGGTGATGGTTTTAGGAGTGGGGCTTTTCGGAGGTGATTAGTCATAAGGATAATACCCTCATGAATGACACTTACTAAAGAGGCCCAAGAAGAATCCTCATCCTGGCTGGGCTCGGTGGCTCAGCCTGTAGTCCCGCGCCTTTGGGAGGCTGAGGTGAGTGGATTGCCTGAGCCCACGGGTTTTGAGACCCGCCTGGGCAGCGAGACCTCATCTCTACAATAAATCAAAAAATCAGCTGGGCGTGGTAGCGCATGCCTGTAATTCCGGCTACTCAGAAGGCTGAGGCGGCAGGATCGCCAGAGCCCAGCAGGTCGAGGGTGCGATGGCCGGGAGCAGCCACTTCACTCCAGTCTGGGCGACAGAGTGAGACTCCAACTCAAAAAAAAAAAAAAGAATCCTCATTCTTCCCACCACGTGAGAAGGTGGACATCTATGAACTAGGAAACAGCCCTGCATCAGGCACTGAATTATGCCAGCACCTGAATCTTGCGCTTCCCAGCGTCCAGAGAACTGTGAGAAATGCTGTTTATAAGCAACCCAGTTTATGGCATTTTGTAATAGCAGACATAATGGACTAAGACAGCAGCCTTCAAGGCAGCATGACCCATGAGCTTACTGATGTCATTTCATCTTTTATCTCCCCTACTTTATCCATAGAACTGTTTCTTCCTTAGGCTAGTTCCCCTTCTGCTTGCTAGAAATTGTTGGATCTACAGTCTTCCCTGATTAAATCCAACAAACAGCTTTCCCCTGATTGGACTACCCATGAACCCATCACTAAACCCAACTAAATGCCAGACAGTGATTGGTTTATGATCAGTTACCTAAACCAATCACTAAGACAGGAGTACTCAATTCTCTGAAGCCTAATGGCAATTCCCTTCTTGTAACTATCTTATAATGCCCCTTAATTGTCTTGAAATAAAATTCCTGAAAAATGTAACCTATCCATGGATGTAATTTTTTTTGGTTATTGTTTTCTTGAGTTGGAGTCTCACTCTGTCATCCAGGCCGGAGCCCAGTGGCATGCTCATGGCCACCGCAGCCTCGACCTGCTGGGCTCAGGTGATCCTTCAGCTTTAGCCTTCCAAGTAGTTAGAACTACAGGATGATTATTACCAAGTTTTTTACCCACATGACTGTTTGGGGGGACATTTGAAAGTTGGGCCTGGCTGCTAATTTTTTTATTTATTGTAGAGATGAGGTCTTGCCAAGTTACCCAGGCTTGGTCTCAAATCCATGGGCTCAGGCAATCCTCTCACCTTGGCCTCCCAAAGTGCTGGGATTGCAGGCGTGAGCCTCTGTGGTATGGATATAATTTTTAAAATCTCAGAATACCCTAACAATAATATAAGATAAATAGAAAATAAATAATTTACAATCTTTTTTTTTTTTTTGAGTTGGAGTCTCACTCTGTTGCCCAGACTAGAGTGCAGTGGCCGCTCCCGGCCACCGCAGCCTCGACCTACTGGGCACCGGCGATTCTTCCGCCTCAGCCTTCCGAGTAGCCGGAATTACAGGCATGCGCTACCACACCCGGCTGATTTTTTGATTTATTGTAGAGATGAGGTCTTGCTGCCCAGGCGGGTCTCAAACCCGCGGGCTCAGGCAATCCACTCACCTCAGCCTCCCAAAGGCGCGGGATTACAGGCTGAGCCACCGAGCCCGGCTAATAATTTACAATCTTAATTATATTTTATTTTTTTGAGTTGGAGTCTCACTCTGTTGCCCAGACTGGAGTGCAGTGGCACGCTCCCAGCCACCACAGCCTCGATCTGCTAGGCTCTGGTGATCCTTCCACCTCAGCCTTTCAGGTAGCTGGAACTACAGGCGCAGGCTACCATGCTTGGCTAATTTTTGATTTATTGTAGAGATGAGGTCTCACCAAGTTGCGTGGGTGGGTCTCGAAACTGTGGACTCAGGCAATCCACTCGCCTCGGCCTCCCAAAGTGCTGGGAATATGGGCTGAGCCACTGAGCCCAGCCTTAATTATGTTTTAATATATAAAGGAGCAGGCAAGATTACACCAGAGGACGTAATGTAGTCAAATGCTTGCCTCTACTTTTTTGAGTCAGACTCTCACTCTTGCCCAGGCTGAAATGCAGTGGCATGCTCATGGCCACCACAGTTTGAACCTGCTGGGTTCAGGTGATCCTTCCACCTCAGCCTTCCAAGTAGCTGGAACCACAGGCATGCACCACCACACCTGGCTAATTTTTTGATTTATTGTAGAGACAAGTTCTTGCCATGTTGACCAGGGTGGTCTCAAACCTGTGGGTTCAAGCAGTCCTCTCCCCTCAGCATCCCAAAGTGCTGGGAATACAGGCATGAGCCACTGTGTCTGGCTGCTGGTATCTACTTAAATGAGTTTGGATTTAAAGGAAGTAAGAAGTCAGAAGGCATTCTAATCAAGAAGTGCAGCAGGCTGGGCACAGTGGCTCACTGTCTCACTCCTATAAGCCCAGGCCTTTGGGAGGATGAAGTAGAAGAATTTCTTGAGTGTTGGGAGCCAGCCGTGGAGGCCCGCCTGAGTGTTAGGGATCCAGGCGGGCTGCGGACCCTGAGACCACCAGGCTGGTTCAGGAGCTGAAGGCCCATTCCCTCCTCCTTTCTTTGTTGTTTAGCATTACCCACTGGTAGGGATTTTAACGATCTAAGCATGAAGTTTTGAGTATATGACAGGCATGGCTGACTCTAGGGATCCATTGTTCCCGCTTCTCACAGACTGCGGTTTCGGCTTTAAACTTAACACAGTTCAAACTCAGATCACATTTGGGAGCCTTATACGTGATACAAGCTTCTTTATTAGATTTAAAAATATATTTGTAGAATTAGTATATACATTTAGAGAGCTGTTTCCAGCATGAGATGGTTATCTAGGGTTACCAGAAATGGCCCAGCACGAACTTTGGGCTGGGCCACATTCCTAAGGGCCTAGTGTCCATTTTGGACTGGGCCACATTTTTTAGGAACTGGTCTGACCTACAATTAAGAGTTTTTTTTATAGTACAGGTAAAGTTAGCACAGAATAGAAAGGTATTAGGATTTAAGTCAGTCATTAGGTGTTGGGTATGCATAAGTTTTAGAAGTTATTGATAATTAGGATTTTATGATATTAAAACTGTTGTATTGCTTCTGAGGAACGTAAACCAAGCATAAGGAACAGTGAGATAATTTTGGGATTGTCCTGCCTCATGCTTGGGGAAAATGCCTGGTGGGCGGGGATGCCCTCCCCACCTGGCTTTGTGTTCATGTAAACTCTTGTGATTTGATTAAGATCGTCCTTTCTCATCCTAAGGAAAACGCCTGGTGGGTGAGGATGCCCTCCACCCACCTGGCTTTGTGTTCATGTGAACTCTTGTGATTTGAATGGGGTTGCCCTTCCTCATTCCTAAGGAAACGCCTGGTGGGTGCGGGACGTCCCTCATCTACCTGGCTTTGTGCCCACGTGAAAGTCTTGTGACTTGACGTGAAAATTTGGGATGAAAGACTCACGTTTGTTCCCAGTAAATGGCTTCTGCTCATTTCACTGAACAGTTGTCCACTTTCTTTCTCTTTCTTCCTCTTTATATCTATGCCTCCATCTTGCTTTTTAAATATCTATCCCTACTACAGAATCAGCTTCTGCACTAGACAGAGTCCAGTCTCTTTCTTCCCTTCTATTTCTCCAGAATATTCGCCGACGCTGCCCCACCTTCCAGGGACCCTCTAAATCTCTTTTGGGGGGCTGGCTCCCCATACTTGAGTACAGGAGATCAAGTCCAGCCTGAGTAATATAATGAGGCCTTGTCTCTACAAAAAATTAAAAACCTGGGCATAGTGGCAAACACTTGTAGTCCCAGCTACTTGGAAGGCTGAGACAGAAGGATCCCCTGCGCCCAGGAGATTGTGCCATTGTGCTTCAGCCTGGGAACTGAGTGAGAACCCGACTCCAAAAAAAAGATGTCCGCCGGGCTCGGTGGCTCAGCCTGTAATCCCGCGCCTTTGGGAGGCTGAGGTGAGTGGATTGCCTGAGCCCGCGGGTTCGAGACCCGCCTGGGCAGGCAAGACCTCATCTCTACAATAAATCAAAAAATTAGCTGGGCGTGGTAGCGCTCGCCTGTAGTTCCAGCTACTTGGAAGGCTGAGGCGGAAGGATCGCTGGAGCCCAGCAGGTCGAGGCTGCGGTGGCCGGGAGTGTCCACTGCACTCCAGTCTGAATGACAGAGTGAGACTCCAACTCAAAAAAAAAAAAAAAAAAAAAAAAGATGTCCAATCTCCTCTGGTACATATTTGCATTGAACACTACAATTGCAAACTGCGATAGTTATGTAATTCTGTTAACTCAAATATCATCATCTGTGATGCTGGCAGTAATGTTTTATTCTGAAACGTGGTACAACTCTTGGTAAAATTCCCAAGAAAATGAAGTACAATTTTATTTTTCTTTTTTCTTTGAGTTGGAGTCTCACTCTGTTGCTCAGGCTGGAGTGCAGTGGCACACTCAGGGCCATCACAGCCTCAACCTGCTGGGCTCAGGCAATCCTTCCACTTCAGCCTTTCAAATAGCTAGCATTACAGGCATGTGCCACCACACCCAGCTAATTTTTTTGATTTACTGTAGAGATGAAGTCTTAACATGTTGCCCAGGCTGATGTTAAACCCATGGTCTCAGGCAATCTTCTCACCTTAGCCTTGCAAAGTGCTGGGATTATAGGCATGAGCCACCACGTTCAGCTTAAGTACAATTTTCTCACAAATTATCACAGTGGTTGTATTTGGGAATGTATTCATGTATTTAAAATCATGCAAATAATATGTTGCATTTATATGTAAAATATAATTCCATTCTAGCCTTGGATGATTATTACCAAGTTTTTTTTTTTGTTTTTTTTTTTTGAGTTGGAGTCTCACTCTGTCGCCCAAACTGGAGTGCAGTGGCCGCTCCTGGCCACTGCAGCCTCGACCTACTGGGCTCCGGCGATCCTTCTGCCTCAGCCTTCCAAGTAGCTGGAACTACAGGCGTGCGCTATCACACCCAGCTAATTTTTTGATTTATTGTAGAGATGAGGTCTCGCCTGCCCAGGCGGGTCTTGAAACTGTGGGCTCAGGTTTCAAGGTTACTCACCTTGGCCTCCCAAAGGCACGGGATTACAGACTGAGCCACCGAGCCCGGCTATTACCAAGTATTTTACCCACATGACTGTTTGGGGAGATGTTTGAAAGTTGAGCTTGGCAGGAGTGAAAATTCATGTGTCCCTGGGCCTTACTTCTGGGGCTCTAGATGTGGTTGAGTAGAGGTATGCTTATGGCACTTGTAGGCTTTCCTTGGGGGTGGGAGAAGAGTGGACTCCGCCACACCACAGCAGGCTGGGAACTGGACTCAGAGGCTAACTGGAGAGGCCACAGGCCAAGATATCCCATCCTGAGAAAGATATTATTTGGAAGCTCCTGAGAAAGATGTTATTTGGAAAGATGTTATTTGGAAGCTCCCATCTGGTCTCAACCGGGTAAGGAATATTATGACATTTCTGAGTTTGCCTATAGGGCAGAATAGAAGAGGAGACCCAGTGTACCCCACCTGGAACCAGGGAGTAGTGGCAGTAGTAACACCACCAGTAAAATGAGTACCTGAGGTCTATGTTTGAGGCTGAGGGGTCCATTTGTCCACCTTGATGACAGATTTCTGAGAATCCAGATGGTAGAGTGGTAGATTCCCTTTCAGGACTTTAATAAGTTACATGTTGAATGAACAAAACATTGTCCAAAGGGAAAAATCAATATTTCTAGAAACAGGCAAATCAGCATGCATCATCCCTGGGAGATACTGGAATGTCCCAAAAGATGACTGAGGCCAAGGGATGGGAACCTAGGGAGTTGGTGGCAGGGAAGTATGTCAGGAAGTAATAGGCCCAAGCACAGAGGCAAGGGTAAGGAAGACTCCATGCCTAGGGGAGTGCCCCCAAGAGCAGAGCTATTTCCTGGGGGCACAATAACGAAGAATCAGTGAAGCTACTAAGGCCAAGACACAGGCTTATAGAACATGGGCAAAAACCAACTAACACAGCTGGAAAACAGAAGCCACAGTGATTTGAGGCTCTATCCTTGGCGACTGGCCAGAGTCCTGGTCCTGGAGTTTGAGGAATGGATTGTAGAGACAGGAGCCACGGAAAGACTGGGAACTAGGCAGAGTTTCATATGTGTTTATTAATGAGTTCAAAAAATTTCAGTACATTACCACTTCATTTGAAGACCTCATAGGGAGAAGGTGAAAAACTAACAGGAAAAGGTAAAAGAAACAAGTTTTGATCAGGTGCAATGGCTCATGCCTATAATCCTAGCACTTTGGGTGGCCAAGGTAAGAGGATTGCCTGAGCCCACAGGTTCGAGACCAGCCTAGATAATTTGGCGAGACCTCATCTCTACAATAAATTAAAAAATTAACTGGGCATATTGGCACACACCTGTAGTTCCAGCTACTTGGAAGGCTAAGGCAGAAGGATCGCCTGAGCCCAGCAGGTCAAGGCTGCGGTGGCCAAAAGCGTGCCACTGTACCCCGGTCTGGGTGACAGAGTGAGACTCCAATTTAAAAAAGAAAAAGAAGCCGGGCTTGGTGGCTCAGCCTGTAATCCCAGCACTTTGGGAGGCTGAGGTGAGTGGATTGCCTGAGCCGGCGGGTTTGAGACCCGCCTGGGCAACTTGGCGAGACCTCATCTCTACAATAAATCAAAAATTAGCCAGGCGTGGTAGCATGCGCCTGTAGTTTCAGCTACTTGGAGGGCTGAGGTGGAAGGATCACCAGAGCCCAGCAGCTCGAGGCTGCGGTGGCCGGGAGCGGCCACTGCACTCCAGTCTGGGCGACTGAGTGAGACTCCAACTCAAAAAAAAAAAATAATAAAATAAAATAAAAATAAAAAAGAAAAAGAAACAAGTTTAATATTGCAATTCAACAAACTGGAAAAACTAGCCAAAATCCTTCTTCTGACCTGGAATTTGGTTACTTAAGTGATTGTTTTTTACATAAGTGAATTTGCCCTCTTGACAAGAAGGATCTGTCACAGTCAGTTTTGATATTACCCATCAAAAAGATTTTTTTTTTTAAATGTTTCTTTTTTTTTAATATATATATATATATTTTTTTAGCCGGGCTCGGTGGCTCAACCTGTAATCCCGCGCCTTTGGGAGGCTGAGGTGGGTGGATTGCCTCAGCCTGTGGGTTCGAGACCCACCTGGGCAACTTGGCGAGACCTCATCTCTACAATAAGTCAAAAATTAGCTGGGTGTG
>NW_007253294.1:307920-313729 GCF_000164805.1 Carlito syrichta
TTAAGTTATGGGGTACAGTTTAAAAAATGTATTTCGATGGCCAGCCAAAAATATTATTATTATTACTATTAAAACAAGGGCCAAGCCAGGCCTGGTGGCTCAAGCCTGTAATCCCAGCAGTTTGGGGAGCCAAGGCAAAAGGATTGCTTGAGCCCAGCCTGGGCAAGACCAGCCTGGGCAACGTGGTGAGACCTCATCTCTACAATATGTCAAAAAAAAAAATTAGCTGACTGTGGTAGTGTACACCTGTAGTTCCAGCTACTCTGAAGGCTGAGGCAGAAGGATCATCTGAGCCCAGCAGGTCGACGCTGGGGTGGCTATGAGAATACCACCGCACTCCAGCCTGTGCAACAGTGAAACTCTGACTGGAAAAAAAAGGGGGGGTATTGAATAATCATTACAATTACTATCTTTTAATATTGGCAATATTTACAAGCATAAAGTACAGCCGGGCTCAGTGGCTCACACCTGTAATTCCAGCACTTTGGGAGGCCGAGGTGAGAGGACTGCCTGAGCCCATGGGTTTGAGACCAACCTGGCAACTTGGCGAGACCTCGTCTCTACAATAAATAAAAAAATTAGCAGGCACGGTGGCACACGTCTGTAGTTCCAGCTACTTGGAAGGCTGAGGTGGAAGGATCGCTGGAGCCCAGCAAGTCAAGGCTGCAGTGGCCGTGAGTGTGCCACTGCACTCCAGCCTGGGTGACAGATTAAGACTCTAACTCACAAACAAGCAAACATAAAGTACGCTGTGCTGAAATTAAGAGTTTCCTGGAATTTTCTGATAAATGTTGAAAATGGCTTCATTCCTCTATGTTGCAGTAATGCAATTAGGCCTCTTACATCTAATTCCCATTTTTAACAAAATTCACAGAATTACCACCTTCTAAAATCTTTCAGGAACTAAAGCTCTTGTTATTAAACTATGTTTCATACTGCTCACAATTTTATTTATGGTCATACCATCATTGTAGAAGACAAAAGAACATCAGAAAATTAAACAAGTGAATTAATGACTTATGTGTTCAATAATATAACCCCATATTATGCCAATTGATGCTGCAGCATCTAAACAGAAGGCCCCAAATTTCCTTTTGAAGGTATAGTTTTATTTGTTGTTTTAACAATCACACACATGACAAAATAATTTGTATTTCCAAAATGCAAGTGATGAGTGCTTTGTTTCCTGACCATATCTATAACACAGCGTTCTGGATTAGAAAAGGAAACACACCAGCTCCTTTGACCACACTCCACGTTCTTCCCAGTTGCCTCTGTGTGGCAAAAGCAATTATACAACCTAAAAAAGTCAGATGTTCTGAAAGGGATGGAACACAACAATCTCATGGATGTCAATGTCTTGTCACTTGCCAAAGATGCAGAGGCACACAATTCCGACATCTGGTCTTTGTTTATTATAGGGTCCCTACAAGTTAGAATTTTCACATGGCTATAAATCCATGTGGGGGTCTGATTAAAGACACAGGGAGGCTTAAGGTAGGTTTATGAAAATCTAACATTTCAATCTCTGATGAGAAATGATGCTAGAAGTTAAATCTTACATTGTCATCAAGTCCAAGGATTTTTATCACCTCTGAAAGGTGAGAAAACACACAAACTCTTTAAAAGTGAACACTGGAGTCTAGTTCTAGAATTGCTAAATCAAGTAACTTGACAGATTTCTGCAGCCAATAAATCATGAAGGTAGACAGGAAAATGTACAACCTACATTGTTTGGTGTTTTGGGTTTTTAAAAATTCAGTACCTTCATTGTAAAAAGAAGAGTGCAGTAGTTTCAGTTGGCTAATTTCCTGATTTTAACATTTCTACCCACTTAGAAGGTATCTCAAAAATCTTAGAACAGTTTTGAACTTTAATAAGTTCAGGCATATAAATGCAGCAAACTTGCAAAGACCACATATCATTTGGAGGTTTAGTTGGTTAAATTTCATTATACTTCTTCAGTTTTGTGACTTTCGATAATACATTTTTATGTTTTGTTGTTGTTGAAGTACTTGTTTTTGAAAATGGAAAATGGTGCAAACCTGATAGTTTTGTTACTCTCACATGATAGGGGATGTGATCAGTCTCGTGAAAAGTGCAAAGGCACACAGTTCTTAAGTTCTTGTTTCAGCAATATATCTCAGCCTCTAGGTTAAATGTCAGTGGAACTAAAAATGATTTGAGGCAGTACTGTGATAGTGAACATCAAAATGATCAGATTTTAATATATTTCCACAGACTCATCCAGTTGAAAAAACCTGTCTTAACTCCAGGTGTTTTATCTTCTACTTCCTGCTCAATGTTATTTGGGTTTTTATCTGCAACTTTGTTTGTTTTTATAAGGGTCTCATATGTTTTCTGGGCTTTGATAATTTCTTTCTGTGCATCAAAATGGACTTTTTGTTGGGTCAAGATGGGAACAATTAAATTAAAATCATTAATTCGCTTGTTTAATTTTCTGATATTTTCTTGAAACTGCTCACAAACTTGGTTCCATTGTTTCTGTTTGGCTGGAGTCATTGGATTCCCAAGATTTTTCCTAGACACTAAAATTGCTTTTCTGAGTTGCTCGATAGTATCCTTTATTTCCTTTTGCATCAGGATCCATTCTGGTTGGTATCCATTATCTATCAAAATTCTGTTCAGGTTGTGAGTCATGGGATCAATATATGAACAGGCAGGGAACTTTTTGAGCGGTTTCCCTTTCCCGCTGAGATTGTCAAAGTCTCCTTTTGCCATTGATTCTTGAATAAGGTCTTCCACTAAACGCTCTATGGCTTGAGTTATCTTTTGTTCTTTGCTCTGTCTTATATCTTTAACAGTTATACTATCAGGAAAATACTGACTTTGTAGTTTCTGTTTTTGATATTCCATCACTTGCTCAGTTGCACGGTCTGCCCTAAATTGCCTATACTGCTTCTCTCGCTGACTTGGAGACCCAAAACCAATACCCTCAAAACTTAAATAATGCCGGTGTTGGGGTGTTTTATATTTGAATTTTTCTTCTTCTTCTTCTGCTTCTTCAACTTTATTCTGGCTAACATTTGTTTGTTCTATCACATGGGAAAGCACTTTTCTATAAGCTTCTTCAATCCTTATAAATGTTGTAGAATCAGCGGTATTACAGCCACTGTCTGGATGGTATTGCTTGGCAAGCTTACGAAAAGATTCCCTGACATCATCTGCAGAACATCCTTCATTCAGATTCAGCAGCCGATAATATTCTCTGATCTTCTTTTTGGATTTGTGGGTTGACATCATTCTATTTCTGATGACTCCAAGAAACGGAAGCATTTTCACGTGATTAGGAATCACTGAAACGTTAATCAGGTGAGATCTTAAGATTTGAGCCATCATCGCATACATTGTATCCATCATTGTACAGAGTTCTTCCTAGCAGCAATCTATGAAATGACAACAAACATAGGTTGAATGAAATTGTATTATTAATTAATTTCCTATTTTCAGTAATAAGAAAAATGGTAGGGCATGAAATTACAAGTACAATAAGGGGAAGTTCTTTCCCATGCTGCTGTCAAATTTCTTTCTTTCTTTCTTTTTTTTTTTTTTTGTTGGAGTCTTACTGTCACCCAGGATGGAGTGCAGGGGCACGCTCATGGCTAGAGCAGCCTTGACCTGCTGGGTTCAGATGATCCTTCCACTTCAGCCTTCCAAGTAGATGGAACCACAGGTGTCCACCACCATACCTGGCTAATTTTTTTTTATTTATTGTAGAGACGAGGTCTCGCCAAGTTGCCTAGGCTTGTCTTGAATCCCTGGGTTCAGGCAATCCTCTCAACTCAGCCTCCCAAAGTGCTGGAATTACAGGTGTGAGCTACAGCGCCCAGCCCAGCTTAGTTTTTATAGCTATATTTTAGAGATGATAGCAGAGAAAAACATAAGTTGATGAAGTTTAGTTAGCATTAGCATATGTAATATAATATGGATTACACTCCTCACTAGCTAACCACAGAATTTAAGAGCTGGAAAGTTCTTAGGGATCATCTAACCCAATCTTCTCATTTTATGAGAAAACATAGGTCCTGAAGGTTAAGCAACTGGACCAAGTCACATAACAAGTGTAAACAAACTGGTTACGATTAGGGAACAATAAGGCATTTGCTTAACTGTCTGTATCTCAACAGATTATAAACTTCAGCAGCACCTCTATTTCTTCAGTTACTGCTATCATGGTGTTCATGATCTCAAGGTGTCTTCTTCCTTTTTTTGAGTAGGAGTCTCATTCTGTCACCCAGGCTGGAGTGCAGTGGCACGCCGCTCAGCTGCTCACGGCCACGGCAGCCTCAATCTGCTGGCCTCAGGCGATCCTTCCACCTCAGGCGTGCGCCACCACGCCCAGGTAATTTTTTGATTTATTGTAGAGACAAGGTTTCACCATGTTGCCCAGGCTGGTCTCTAACCCGCCAGCTCAGAAAATCCTCTCGCCCCTGCCTCCCAAAGCGCTGGGATTGCAGGCGTGAGCTACCGCGCCAGGCACGAAGTCTGATAAGACTTCCGCACATGAACCAGAGAACCAGATAAAGTATGTTTCCAGGCTGATATTAGACTGAATAGAATCATATGTTGAAAAGACTTTACGCTCCACAGCTCGTTAGGAAGGAGCTATTTGTCGGAGGCCCGGAAATCAAGAGGAACCGCGAGCCCTCCGGACCGGTTCGCTGCTATTGTGAAAACAAGGTCTAGTAGAGGAGGAAGACTTGTACACAGCCAATGGCAATGAAATACGGAAAGTGACAGAATTGGAAGTGGGATTCTTATATGTAAATCCTAAAACGGAGCTCCTGGCACCCTCCCTATTTTCTGGACAACTGGGGTTAACTGCTTTTATAGTTGGCTGAGGTGGCGGCAGCTATGCGCCGGGTGGCCGTAGAGGGGGGAGGTCAGCCCCGCCCCGCCCCGCCCCGCCCCGCCCCGCCCCTGCTCACCTCCGCAGTGGAGAAGTTCAGCGGCTCCCGCCTCCATGCTGCGCCTTCGCGCATGCGTGCACGGCCGCCCTGCACGTCCCCGGTGTCTCCGCCGAGGCCGGCGGCCGCCGTCTCCACCGGGCTAGACCATCTGCCGCTCTACATGGAGGGGACCCCGAGGGTGCGGAGGGCAGTATTGTCCCTGATCGGGAGAGGTGATCTGCCTTACCAGGAAAACTGAGAATCTGTCATAAGATGCACTTTACCCAAGAGGACAGAGGCAGGACACCTTGGGAGGCCTCGTCCAGCCCCCGGACGACAAGCTCCGCCTCCGCCCCCACCTGGCGCGAAGGTGGTTCGGCCGATCGGGATTGTGGGAGGTGTAGTTCGGTGAAGGTGCGGTGCGCGCCGGCGCGTCCCACGGGGGTCCTGGGGAGCGGAAGGTGATGCGGGGGCCGGGTTGCGGGTGTGTGGTGGGGCAAGAGTGTTGGGAGCCTTGGAAGGCTTTGTGGTTCGGAGGGCGACGGCCCTCGGCGCCTTGTTTTGGGCGGGGGAACCACAAGGCCACTTGCCCGAATGGGACCTAGCAGTCTTTTCCAGGTTTGCAGAAGGGACCTCTGCGCAAATGGGTGTACGGTGTTGCCTGAGGCCACGCAGCCACCTAGTTGATAACCCAGACCTAGAAACCTGCTCCTCCTTTCTTTCTGCAAGTGCTATTGGGGGGCTGGCTGTAGGCCAGAGGACAAAATCAAAATAGGATCTTTTGACTTCGAGTTCAAATTCAACCGCTGACATGGTGATTAAACATTGTCCCTCACTGGGAAGCGAGGTTAGAACCAAAAAAAAAAAAAAAAGAAGAAAGAAAGGGGCGGGGGGAGAAA
>NW_007253294.1:313844-314614 GCF_000164805.1 Carlito syrichta
AGCAGCGCCGGAGCCCAGCAGGTCGAGGCTGCGGTGGCCGGGAGCGGCCACTGCACTCCAGTCCGGTGAGAGAGTGAGACTCCAACTCAAAAAAAAAAAAAAGAAAGAAAGAAAAAACATAGATCAGTCTGGGCAACATGGCAAGACCTCTTCTCTATAATAAATCTAAAAATTAGTCGGGTGTGGTGGCGCATGCCTGTGGTTCCAGCTATTTGGGAGGCTGAGGTGGAAGTATCGCCTGAGCCTAGCAGATCAAGGCTGCGGTGGCCTTGAACGTGCCACTGCACTCCAACCTGGATGACCCGTGAGAGTCCAATTGAAAAGGGAGGGAGAGAGGGAGGGCATAAGAAAGAAAGAAAAGGGCAGAGGCTTCAGAATGTTCAGACCTGAGTTGTAAAATCTTGTTTTAGACTTGCTGTGTATCTCAGGAAAGAAACTTCTCTGTATCTATCTGTAAAATGAGAGTACCAGTAAGTAGTAAACTTGTATTTTGTTTTGTTTCATTTTGAGTTAGAGTCTCACTCTGTCGCCCAGGCTGGAGAGCAGTGGCACGTTCATGGCCACATTCATGGCCAGTGGCCTTGACCTGCTGGGCTCAGGCGATCCTTCTACCTCAGCCTTCCAAGTGGCTGGAACTATCGGCGTGCACCACCACACCCAGCTAATTTTTTGATTTATTGTAGAAAAGAGATCTTGCCAAATTTCCCAGGCTGGTCTCGAACCCGTGGGCTCAGGCAATCCTTTCACCTGTCTCTTTTTTTTTTTTTTTT
>NW_007253294.1:315345-315852 GCF_000164805.1 Carlito syrichta
GATGAGGTCTCGCTGCCCAGGCGGGTCTCGAACCCGCAGGCTCAGGCAATCCACCCACCTAAGTCTCCCAAAACCTCTGTCTCTTAAAGTGCTGAGATTACAGGCGTGAGCCACCATGTCCGGCCAACTTGTATTTATTGCATAATATGTGCCAGGCGGCCGGGGTGATGGTGCACACCTATAATCCCAGCCCTTTGGAAGGCTAAGGTGAGAGGATTGCCTGAGACCACAGGTTCAAGGGCAGCCTGGGCAATTTGGCAAGATTCATCTGTACAATAAATCAAAAAATTAGCCAGGTCTGGTGGCAAGTGCCTGTAGTTTCAGCTACTTGGAAGGCCAAGGCTGCAGTGGCTGTGAGCATGCCACTGTACTCCAGCCTGGGCAACAGAGTGAGACTCCAAAAAAAAATTACCAGGCCCTGTGCTAAGTGCTTTATGTTCTTTCTTTCTTTCTTTCTTTTCTTTCTTTTCTTTTTTTACCATTTTTCTTTTCTTTTTTTTTTTTTTG
>NW_007253295.1:0-15825 GCF_000164805.1 Carlito syrichta
GTCGAGCCCCGCCCGCAGCTCAGAGAGAGGGACGGAGACTCGCCCCAGCCCCGTGGCGGCTGCCCTTCCAGAGTCTGCACCCCGGCCCGGTTCGCTCCTTCCTGTCCCGTTGGGTCTGAGCTCGGGGCCCCTGCTCTGGCTCCATCCAGGCTCCTCTCTCCTGGCCTCTTTGGACCCAGACCCCTGCTGCAGGGCTGCAGGGCTGCAGGGCTGCAGGGAACCGGCCGCTGTCCCCGTGCCCTTGAGAAGAGAACCGTGGGGCGTAGGACCTCACCTCTCTGAGGGCCTTACTTTGCCCATCTGTCAAATGGGGACACTTAGCCACAAGAAAGGGCGGCCATTCTTTTTTGAGTTGGAGTCTCACTCTGTCTGTCGCCCAGACTGGGGTGCAGTGGCCGCTCCCGGCCGCCGCAGCCTCGACCTCCTGGGCCCCGGCCATCCTTCCGCCTCAGCCTTCCAAGGAGCTGGGACTACAGGCGCGCGCTGCCACGCCCGGCTGATTTTTTGATTTCTTGTAGAGATGAGGTCTCGCTGCCCTGGCGGGTCTCGAACCCGCGGGCTCAGGCCATCCGCTCACCTCAGCCTCCCAAAGGCGCGGGATTACAGGCTGAGCCACCGAGCCCGGCTAGGGTGGCCATTCTTAAGAGAGAGTTTTCATCTTGCTAACAAGCCAGAGGCCCATGAGAGGGTCAGATGTCCCTGGAAGATGTTTAACAAACCAGGAGACAGGGTGGGTGCAGTAGTTCACACCTGTAATCCCAACACTTTGGGAGGCCGAGGCAGGAGGATTGCTTGAGCCCAGGAGTTCAGACCATTCTGGGCAACATACAGAGACTGCATTGCTACAAAAATTTTAAAAATTAGCTGGGTGTGGTAGCTCGCACCTGGAATCCCAGCTACTCAGGAGGCTGAGGTGGGAGGATCCCTGAGTCCAGAAGGTCAAGACTCTGAACTGTGATGGTGCCACGGCACTTCAGTCTGGGCAAAAGAACCAAGAGACAATTTTTCTTTTTTGAGTTGGAGTCTCACTCTGTCACCCAGGCTGGAGTGCAGTAGCACGCTCACGGCCACCACAGCCTCAACCTGCTGGGCTCAGGCGATCCTTCTGCCTCAGCCTTTCAAGTTGCTGGAACTACAGGCATGCGCCATCACACCTGGGTAAATTTTTTATTTATTGTAGAGATAAAGTCTCACCAAGTTGCCCAGGCTGGTCTCGAACCCCTGAGCTCAGGCACACCTCTCACCTTGGCCTCCCAAAGTGCTGGGATTATAGGCGTGAGCTGTCGCACCCAGCCCCAAGAGACAAAATTTAACAAGCTTATGCCTTGCAGCCTCAAAAAAGCTAGAGAACCACTACCACCACCAGCACCTTGCATTACTCAGGCACCTACATGACCTCACTTTATCCCACAAACCCTATGGGGCAGACACGATTCCTCTCGTTTTACAGACGGAGAGGCTGAAGCCCAGAGGGGTGAAACGTCACACCTGTCAAGAAGTGTCAGCGCTTGGATTAGAATCCCGGGTGTATGTGATTCCTAAGCTGGCACCAGGCCCAGACTAGGGCAACATGTTGCCGGGGTGAGTAGGAGCTGTTTTGTACTGCTTTGATGACACAGTTCCCGTGCACATGCTGTCTCTCCCAGCTGACTTATTTCTGGGAAATAACTTGCAGCTGACCCTCATGACCGCTCCAGAGAAAAAGAGAAAGCAGCTTGTTATTCTTTCTTTCTTTGTGTTCAAGCTGTTTTTGAGGAACTTGGCGCAAATTCCCCGTGGTTGATTTCGAAGGATGCTTGCCCTACCGAGTTTCTCCCGACCGCTGAAATATCTCATGGCCTCAGGAAAGCAAACCTCGGGAGGACGCTAGCATCTGTTTTTCCTTCTCTTGATCTTTAGGCTGACTCCTCTGATCCCACACCCTGGAAGTTGCAGTGGTTGGAAGATCAAGAGAAGAAATAATAAGAGGAGCTAATATCTGCTGAGAGCTCACTCTGTGTCAGAGCTTAAAGGACTTTATATTATTTTACTTTATTTTTGTTTGAGTTGGGGTCTCACGGTCGCCCAGGCTGTAGTGCAGTGGCACGATCATGGCTCACTGCAGCCTCCAACTCCTGGGCTCCAGCGATCCTCCTGCCTCAGTCTCTTGGGACTACAGGCACGTGCCACCATGCCTGGCTAATTTTTGTTTTATTTTGTAGAGACGGGGTCTTGCTATGTTGTCCAGGCTGGTCTCAAACTTCTGGGCTCAAGCAGACCTCCCACCTTGCTGGGATTATAGCCGTGAGCCATCCCGCCTGTCCTAGGACTTTGAAGATGCATCATCTCACTTAAACCTCAGAATATTAAACCTCAGAATAACTCAAGAAGGCAGTTATCATCATCAGTATCATCATTCCTGTGTTACAGATAAGAAAACAGTCTCAGACAGGTTAAATGACTTGTCCGAGGTCACACAGCTGGTGGGTGAGCAGAGTCGGGGCCTGAATTCAGTCATGCAAGCTCTAGAGCCCACGTTCTTGCGAACTCCCCTCCACTGCTCCTGGATGTGTGTTAACACGAGAATATTCAATCCCTCTCCCCCTGCCTCCTGCCTGCCTTTACTTCTGCTCCCCACCCGCTTTTCCCACCCACCCACCTACCTGTCCACCCATCCGTTCTCCTGTCCATCCATCCACCCAGCCATTCCTTCCTTCCTCCCCCCCATAATGAACAAGCAGGCCCTTGGCTACATACTGGGGATACCCCACAGAAACAGAACATGGTGACAGCCCCCACGAAGCCTGTCCTCTACCAGGGAGAGGCAGACCGAAAGAAGCAATAGGCTCCATGCAAATGGTACGAAGTGGCACAGAAAGCCAGTGAGAGAGCAAGGTGGCACCCTTGATGACAAGAAGGACCCCGCAGGCGGGGAACGTTTTCGGCAGGAGAAGGCACTGAGGTGGGAAAGAATGTGGCTTGCTCCAGGGACTGGGATCAGCATGGTAGAATAGAGCGAATAGTATCAGGTGGAGGTGCAAAGTCACGTGTCACGTGCACCACATGGAACATCACAGGACAGTGTTAAGAAGGTAGGGGCTGCGAGGGAAATGAGAAGTCATTTCCCTGAGGTATTCATGAAAGGAAAACTTCCATTTGCAAAAGAGTCCTCAAGTCACAACTTGGGGAGCGGGTGGGACCGGCAGGGCCACTTCGCCCCTTGGTGCTTAAAAACCAGATACATTTGGAAATGGAAATTTTTGTTTTTGAATTGGAGTCTCACTCCATCGCCCAGGCTGGAGTGCAGTGGCACGCTCACGGCCACCCCGGTGTCAACCTGCTGGGCTCTGGCGATCCTTCCAAGTAGCCAGAACTACAGGTGCACACTGCCACACCCGGTTAATTTTTTTTTTTCATTGTAGAGATGAGGTCTTGCCAAGTTGCCTAGGCTGGTCTTGAATCTGCGGGCTCAGGCAATCCACTCACCTTGGCCTCCCAAAGTGCTGGGATTACAGGCCATGGAGATGAAAATTTAATGACTGCCAGACTCATGTCCGTTGGGATGAACACCCTCTTCAAGGATCCCTTGAGGGTTCCTCTGGGTCTGTAAATGTCCCATAAAGCATGGCCCCCAGAGCCTGGGAGGCGGTGCACAATAAGATCTCAGAGGCCCTCCCCACGCCCCTCCGTGTTCGGAGCTGGTCCGTGGGGAGGAAATGGTGACACTTGCTTTTCAACCAAGGGGCCTCCTGGGAGAAAGGTAATGGAGACACCCCTCCCTCAACATTATTAGTTCCTCTTTTTTATTTTTATTTTAACAGCTTTATTTAGCTATACTTTATATATCATAAAATTTAGCCAGCGCAAGTAAATTGATTGAGTTGTGCAATCATCACCACGATCCATGTTAGAACATTTCCGTCACCCCAAAAGATTCCTCGTGCCGGTCTGCAGACAGCCTCCTGTCCCATTCCCAACCGCACTTGTCTACTTTCTGTCTCTACTGATGTTCCTTTCTCTTTTCTGGACATTTCATATGCATTGAATCACACAATATGTTGTCTTTTGTGTGTAGTTTCTTTCACTCAGTGCAATGTGCTTGAGACTCAGCCGTGTTGCAGCTTGTGTTGACATCGCGCCCACTTTTATTGCTGAATAATATGACATTGCAGGATGTGCCAACTCCTTTATCCTTATATCAGTTGGCGGACATTTTGAGTGTGCCCACCTTTCCCCGACTGTGGATAAGACTGCTGTGAATACTCGCATGCCAGCCTTCGTGTAGACACACATTTTCGAATCGTTTGGGTATATATTCAGGAGTGGAATTGCTGAGTCCTATAATTCTGTGTAATTATTAAGGAACCGGCCAAGTTGTTTTCCATAGCAGCCGCACTGTTTTACATTCTCACCAGCAATGCATGAGGGCTCCAATTTCTCTACCTCCTGCCAACACTTACTATTGATTTGTTTTTATTAGAGCCATCCTCGTCGGTGTGAAGCAGTGTCTCACTGTGGTTTTGATTTGCATTTCCCTAATAACTAATGATGTTGAGCATCTTTTGCGTGTTTGGTAGTCATTTGTGTGTTTTCTTTGAAATAATGTCCATTTACATCCTTTGCCAATTTTTTTTTTGAGTTGGAGTCTCACTCTGTCACCCAGGCCGGAGTGCAGGGGCACGCTCCCAGCCACCATAGCCTCAACCTGCTGGGTTCCGAGGATCCTTCCACCTCAGCCTTCCAAGTAGCTGGAACTACAGACACACACTATCAGGCCCAGCTAATTAAAAAAAAAAATGTATTTATGGTAGACGAGGTCTCACCAAGTTGCCCAGGCTGGTCTTACACCCCTGAGCTCTGGCAATACTATCTTCTTGGCCTCCCAAAGTGCTGGGATTACAGACTTGAGCCACTGTGTCCAGCCTCCTTTGCCAATCTTTAAATTGGGTTGCTTGTCGTTTGTTGTTAAGTTGTAAGAGTTCTTTATATCTTTCGGAGACTAACTCTTTGTCAGATATAAGATTTCCAGATTATCTTCTCCCATTCTGCGGGCTGTCTTTTCACTCTCTTGATTATGTGCGTTTTAATGCAAAAAAGTTTTTAGTTTTTTTGAGAGACAATTTATCTCTTTTTTCCCTTTTGATTTTTTATTTTAAAGACTCAGAGTCCAATTCAGGGTTTGGTATACAAATGTTCATTATACAGGTGCCCTTGGTGATGAGGTGTGCACCCCCTCCCCTGGCAGATTCCCACTACTGCCAATTGTCTCTTTTTTTCGTTACTGTGCTTTTGGTGTCATATCTAAGACTCCATTGCCAAACCTGAGGTCACGAAGATCTGCCCCTATGTTTTCTTCTAAGAGTTTTATTGTGTTAGCGCTTATATTTAGGTCTTTGATCCATTTTGCACTAATTTTCGTGCGTGGTGTGAAGGGTCCACCTTCACTCTTTTGTATACAGAAATCCTGTTGTCCCAGACCCATTTGCTGAAGATACTATTCTTTCCCCGTTGAGTTATCTTGACATTCTTATAAAAAATAAATGGACTATAGATGCATGGATTTATTTCTAGACTCCCAGTTCAATTCCATGGATCTATATGTCTAACCTTGTGCCAGTATCATCACACTGTTTTGCTTACCATAGCTCTGCAGTAAGTTATGAAATTAGGAATTTGAATTCTCTAACTTTGTTGGGTTTTTTAAATGTTGTTTTGGCTATTCTGGGTCCCTTGCAATTCCATATGATTTTTAAATAAGTTTTTCCATTAAAAAAAAAGGTCTATTGGGATTTTGAAAGAGATTACATCAAATCTATAAATTGCTTTAAGGAATATTGGTCTCCAAGCAATGTTAAATCTTCTATTACATGAACATAGAATGTTTTAAAATTTATTAGGTCTTTAATTTTTTCATTAACATTTTATAATATTCATTCTGCAAATCTTGCACCTCTTTGGTTAAATATATTTTAAAGTATTTTATTATAGTTGATATTGTTGTCAATGAAATTATAATTTTCTTTTGGGATTGTAAATGAAATTATAATTTCCTTTTTGAATTATTCATTGTTAGTCTATAGAAACACAATTAATCTTTGTATGTTGATCTTGTACC
The DNA here is from genome assembly GCF_000164805.1 of Carlito syrichta. Classification (NCBI taxonomy): domain Eukaryota; kingdom Metazoa; phylum Chordata; class Mammalia; order Primates; family Tarsiidae; genus Carlito; species Carlito syrichta. Next base: position 6,095 of record NW_007253295.1, read on the forward strand.
CTACCACTTTGCTGAATTTGTTTGTTAGCTTTAATAATTTCTTTGTGGGTTCTTTAAAATTTTCCATAGGTATGATCATGTCATCTGTAAATAAAAGTAGTTTTACTTCTCCTTTTCAGTGTGAACGCTTTTTATTTTATATTTTTTTCTTGATGAATTGTTCTGGTTGAAACTCTCAGTATAGTGTTGAATACCAGTGGTGAAAGTGAGTATCTTTTTTCCTGATCTTGAGGGGTATCTTGTCCATCTTTTACCAATTGAGTGTGATGTTAGCTCTAGGTTTTTTATATATGGTCTTTATCAAGTTGAGGAAGTTCCCTTTTGTTCCCAGTTTTCTGAGTATTTTTTAATCATGAAAAGATGTTAAATTCTGTCAAATGTTTTTCTGCAATTTAGATAATCATGTTGTTTTTCTTCTCCTTTATTCTATGAATATAGTGTGCCACATTGATTAATTTTCTTATGTTGAACCACCCTTGCATTCCTGCCACAAATCCTGTTTGGTCACAGTGCATATCTTTTTAACATGCTATAGGATTTAGTTTACTTATATTTTGTTGAGGATTTTTATACCTGTATTCATAGGGATTATTGGTCCCTAGTTTTCTTTCAATTTTGTGGAGGAGTTTGAGAGGAGTTTATGTTCATTCTTATTTAAATATTTAGTAGAACTCACCAGTGAAGGCATCTGACCCAGAAATTTTCTTTGTTGGGTGGTTGATTACTGAGTCAACCCTTTACTTGTTATATGTATGTCTATTAAGATTTTCTTTTTCTTCTTGAGTCAGTTTTGATCATTTGTATTACCAAACTTCAGTACTAAAGTCTGACTATTATATAGTGTTTCTAGAAATTTTTCCATTGCATCTAGGTTATCTAATTTGTCGGCATATAATTGCTCATAGTATTCTCTTGTGGTCCTTTTTACTTCTGTATGACTAGTAGTGATGTCTCTACTTCCATTTCTGATTTTGGTTCTTTGTATTTTCTCTCTTTCTCGCTTAGCCCAGCTAAAGCTTTGTCAATTTTGTCAGTCGTTTCAAAGAAACAACACTTGGTTTTGTTAACCTTCTCTATTGATTTTCTAGTCTTTAGTTTGTCTCCATCCTAATCTTTATTATTTCCTTCCTTCTGCTAGCTTTGGGTTTTACTTGCTCTTCGTTTTTAGTTCCTTAAGTTAGATTATTGATTTGCAACCTTTCTCTCTCTCTCTCTCTGTCGGAGTCTTGCTCTGTCATTCAGGCTAGAGTGCAGTGGCATACTCACAGCCCCACCACAGCCTCAAACTCTTGGGCTAAGGCAATCTTTCTGCCTCAACCTCCCATGTAGCTGGGTCTACAGGTGCACACCACCACACCCAGCTAATTTTTAAAATTTTTGTAGAAATGAGGACTCAACTATGTTGTCTAGGCTGCTCTTGAACTCCTGGTCTCAAGCAAGCCTCCTGCTTCAGCCTGCCAAAGTGCTGGAATTACAGGCATGAGCCACAGCACCCGGCTTCTTATTTTTCAATGAAGGCATTTACACCTACAATTCTTTTTCTCTTAGCACTACTTTTGCTAAAGTTCATAATTCTGAGTATTTTTTTTAGCGTTTTCATTTTCATTTGTCTCTAAGTATTTTATAATTTCCCTTGTGATTTCTTCATTGACCTATTGATAGTTTAAGAGTGTGTTGTTAGCTGGGCTCGGTGGCTCAGCCTGTAATCCCGCGCCTTTGGGAGGCTGAAGTGAGTGGATTGCCTGAGCCCGCGGGTTTGAGACCCGCCTGGGCAGCGAGACCTCATCTCCACAATAAATCAAAAAATCAGCCGAATGTGGTAGCGCATGCCTGTAATTCCGGCTACTTGGAAGGCTGAGGCGGAAGGATCGCTGGAGCCCAGCAGGTTGAGGCTGCGGTGGCTGGGAGAGGCCACTGCACTCCAGTTTGGGCAACAGAGTGAGACTCCAACTCAAAAAAAAAAAAAAAAGAGTGTGTTGTTTAATTTCCACATCCACATAATTGTAAATTTCACAGTTTTCCTTCTGCTGTTAATATCTAGCATTTCATTGTGGTTAGCAAAGACACTTAGTTTGATTTTAATCTATTTTAATTTATTGAGATTTCTCCTATCCTGGAGAATATTCTATGTGCACTTTGTAGTCACTGTTGTTGTTGGGTGGAGTATTCTGTATATGTCTGTCAGTTCTGGTTGGTTTATAGTGGCTAAATGTCCTGTATTTCCTTGTTAACCTTCTATCTAGATGGCACATTCATGATTGAAAGTGTGGTATTGAAGTCTTCAACTGGTATTGTAGAACTATTTCTCTATTCAGTTCTGTCAATATTTCCTTCATATATTTTGGGATGCTGATGTTTAGTGCTTATATGTTCATAATAATATCTTCTGATGAATTGATCCATTTATCAGTATATAATATTCTCCTTTGACTCTTGTAACAATTTTTTACTTATAGCCTCTTTTATCTGACATTAGTATAGCCACCCCAGTTCTCTCTCGATTGCTATTTGCATGGAATATCTTTTTTCATCCTTTCACTTTTAACTTATTTGCATCTTTGTATGTAAAGTGTGTCTTTTGTAGTTAGCATATGTTTGGATTATGTTTTTTATTCATTCAGCCAATCTCTGTCTTTTAACCAGTGAGTTTAATCTATTTACATTCAAAGTCATTACTCAGAAAAGACTTACTTCTGCATTTTGTTATTTGTTTTGTATATGTCAAGTCATCTTTATTTTATTCAATTTCTCTATGACTACCTTCTTTCATGTTTGATTGACTTAATTCTAGTGTGCCTTTCGATATTTTCCTCATTTTCTTTCTTTACATTTTTTAGTTATTTTCTTAGTGATTACCCTAAGGTTTACAATCAACATAAGAAGTATAGGACAATATGGTTTTAATTGATACCAACTTGGTTTCAATAGCAATATGAAAATTCTACTCGTATGCAGCTTCACCCCTTCCCCCCCTTTTGTTGTTATTGTCACAAAATGCATCTTTATGCAGCCTGTGCCTGTTAACCACAGATTTATAATGACTGTTTATGAATTTTTTTCTCTTTTTTTTGAGTTGGAGTCTCACTCCGTTGTGCACATGCATTTTTCTTTTGAATACTATTGAAAACAAAAAGAGAACTTATAAACCCCAAATACAATAATACAGCTTTTATATTACCTCTGTATTTTCCTTTACTGGTGTTCTGGGGTTTTTTGTTCTTTCTGGTTTTGTTTTTGTTCTGAGTTGGCATCTCACTCTGTCACCCAGGCTGCAGTGCAGTGGCACACTCATGGCCACTCCAGCGTTGACCTGCTGCGCTCTGGCAATCCTTCTGCCTCAGCCTTCCAAGTAGTCAAAACTACAGGTGTGTGCTACCACGCCTGGCTAATTTTTGATTTATTGTAGAGATGAGGTCTTGCCAAGTTGCCTGGGCTGGTCTCGAACCTGCAGGCTCAGGCAATCCACTCACCTTGCCTTCCCAAAGCACTGGGATTACAGGCTGAACCACCAAGCCCTGCCTACTGGTGTTCTTTATTTATTCATATGGCTTTGAGTTACTGTCTAGTGTCCTTTTATTTCATCCTGAAAGACTCCCTGTATAGGGAAAGTCTGCTAGTGATAAATTACCTCAGGTTTGATTATCTTGAAATGTCTTAATTTCTTCATCACTGTGGAAAAATAGTTTTGCCAGCTAAAAAAATTTGGTTGACTAGGTCTTTTCCCCTCAGCACTTTAAATATATCACCCTTCTGCCTTCTGACCTCATGGCTTCTAATGAGATTTCAGCTGTTAATATCAAGGATCCTTTGTATATGATGAGTCACTTCTCTTTTGCTGATCTGAAGATTCTCTGTTTGTCTTTCAACAGTTTTATTACAATATGTCTTGGTATAGATTTCTTTGGGTTTATCCCAGTTGGGGTTCATGAGCTTCTTGGATGTGTGTATTCATGTCTTTCATCAAATTTTGGAAGTTTTTGATTATTATTCACATATTTTTTCTGGCCTGTTCTTTCTCTCATCTCCTTCTGGGGTTCTTATAATTCATATGTTGATGATAAACTTAATTGTGTCTCACAGTTCTCTTAGGCTCTGTTCATTTTTCTTCATTATTTTGAATTTATGCTCCTCTGACTGGATAATTTCAATTTGTCTGTCTTCAGGTTTATTGATTCTTTCTTTTGCCTGCTCAAATTTGATGTTGAAGCCCTCTAACAAAATTTGTATTATGGCTATTATATTTTTCAGCTCCAGGATTTCTATTTGGTTCTTTCTAAATGATATCTATCTCTTTATTGATATTCTCTGTTTGTTCATATATAGTCCTAGTATCCCTTACTTCTTCACTCATAGTTTCCTTTAGCTCTTTAAGCAAATTTAAGACATTTTTTTAGTCAAGGTCTTGCTCTGTTGCCCAGGCTAGAGTGCAGAGGCACAATCACAGCTCACTGCAACCTCGACCTCCTGGGTTCAGGTGATCCTTCCACCTCAGCCTCTTGAGTATCTGGGGCTGCAGACACATGCTATCATGTCTAATTTTTAAATTTTTATTTTTGTAGAGATGAGGTCTCACTCTGTTGCCCAGGCTGGTCTCAAATTCCTGGGTTCAAGCAATTCACCTGTTGGGATTACAGGCATGAGCCACTGCATCTGGCCATGTTTAAGACAATAGATTTAACAGCTTTGTCTAGTAATTCCCATGTCTGAACTTCTTTAGGAACAGTTTGTATCAATTTATCTTTTCTCCCCTGTGAGTGGGCTATGTTTTATTATTTCTTTGTATACGTTGTAAATTTTTGTTGAAAACTAAACTCTTTGAATATTATAATATGGTAATTCTACTAGTCAGATTATCCCTCCCCAGCAGCTGTGAACTGCAGCCATCCTTTTATTTAGTGATTTTTCCAACCTGTTTTTGCAAAGACTGTATTCCTTGTTGTGTATGTTCACTGAAGTCTCCATTGTGCTATCTCAGCGATTAGCCAGTGATCTGTCAGAAATGTCCTTAAATGCCTAGAATCAAAAAGACAAATCAAAGAGTACTCTCCCAGTCTTTGTAGATTAGCTCAGAGCTCGGGCACTCCTTCAACACTTAGGAGTGTAGCCAGGCTGACCACAACTCTGTCTTAACCTTCACCTCCTGGTGATACAGAACCCAAAGATCAGCCAGAGTGTAAGCCTGGGGTTCTTTCACATCTTTTCTGTGCATGAATTCAGCCTTGTGCATATGTGTTGTATTCTAGATTTCCTGATATACGTGGAAGCCCTTCAAAGTTCTTATTCCCCCATATGTCTTCTTCCTCAGTCTTCTCTTTCCCAGGCTTTTGGTGTGTCTGCTTTTTCTTTGTCTACCACCCCTTGACCCAGGTGGGTAGTATGTGACTTTAAAGTTTTTCAGCAGACACTGCCTGGGAAGAGGCTTTAGCTGAGAGTCTGGAGAGTCTGGGGTGGGCAAAACAAAGGCAAGCCCCCAAGCTAATGCCTTAAGAAGGTGCCAGACAGATCAAGATGCAGAATCACAGTTCTTTGAGAACAAGATTGGCATTGCTCCTTCTGGTACCAGCAAGTTACACCAAGAATGCAGGCTACTATCCCTGCAGTCACTACTGAGCTGATGAACAGAGATGGTCGACGGGTAAGCAAATATGCTACAACAATTCCTTACCAAAGATTAGCAGCCTCTTTATTAAGCACTCCCCAAGTTGCTGTAGGGTTTTGGTAAGATTTCACAGTTCCAAAAAAGTTGGTTCTGACAGTTTTCACCAGCTTAAACTGGTTAAAAACTTCAGTGGAGGGGCTGATCCTTGACATTCCCTACTCTGCCATTTTTGCAGTCTACTCAATGGTGTTTTTTTGAAGCATAATAATTTTAAATTTTATTAAAGCCCGATTTTTTTTCTTTTTGAGTTGGAGTCTCACTCTGTCACCCAGACTGGAGTACAGTGGCATGCTCACAGTCACTGCAGCCTTGACCTCCTGAGCTCAGACGACCCTTCTGCCTCAGCCTTCCAAGTAGCTGAAACTACAGGCACGCACTACCACACCCAGCTAATTTTTTAATTTATTGAAGAGATGAGGTCTCGCCAAGTTACCCAGGCTGGTCTCAAACCTCTGGGCTCAGGCAATCCTCTCACCTCGACCTCCCTAAGTGCTGGGATTACAGGCTTGAGCCACCACGCCTGGCTGAAAGCCCAATTTAGCCAATTTTTTTTTCTTTTGTGGATTGCATATTTAGTGCCATATCTAAGAAATCTTTGCTCAACTCAAGGCAACAAAAATTTCCTCTCACATTTTCTTCTAAAAGTTTAATTGCTTTAGCGCCTACATTAGAACTATGATTTATTTTTAATTTTGTGAATGATGTGAAGTAATAATCTAAATTTATGTTTTTTGGGTGTGGAGAGCTAATTGTCCCAACACAATAATAAATAGATTTTCCTTTCCCTATTGAATTATCTTAACACCTATTTTGATAATCAATTGACTATAATTTATGGATTGACTTCTGGACCTTCTCTTCTGATCCATGGCTTTATATGTCTATCCATAGGCTACCCCTGCACTGTCTTGATTACTGTAAACTTTGTTGTAAGTTCTGAAATCAGGAAGTGGAAGTCCCCCAACTTTGTTCTGCTTTTTCAGAATTGTTTTGGCTATTCTGGGTCTCTTGCATTTCCATGAGAACTTTTAAATTCCATATAAACTTCAGCTTGTTAATTTCTGAAAAAATTCCCAACGGAATTTTAACAAAGTGTCCTGAATCTATAGATTGATTTGAGGAAGTTTGCCATCTTAAAAATATCGAGCCTTTTTATCCATGGACATGGAGACATGGACACCGTCTCCATTTATGTAGAGCTTTTAAAATTTCTCTCAGCAACCCCTTCCTCTCCCATTCGTTTTTTTAAAGCGAGTGTTTTGTTGTGATAAAATACATATCATATAACATTTACCATCTTAACCAATTTTAAGTGTGCCGTTCAGGGCCATTCATTCACCGATTCTTTTTTGAGGTCCAGTGTTACAGGGCTGCTCTGGTGAACCAGATGGTCTGCTGAGGGCCATGGCCGAGAAGGAACAGGAGATGATTGATGGGAAACAGACCACAGAGGAAGGAGATGCCCAGGGGGCCATGGCAGGAAGGCCGGGTTGTGCACAACACGTGGCTAAAACTTTTCACTCGGTTGCCCTGATACGGCGGGTTTATTTTAAGAGCAATGATTGAATACAAAGGAAAAACAAATAGATAGTACCCTCGGTTCTGAGAAACACAGAGGGGACATGATTATTCTGCATTAACGGCTCATCTTGGTTTATATCAGGCTGTGGACCAGTAGGGGTATCCTTTGAGCGGATGGTCAAAGTGTCTTGGAATTTCAGAAATCTCTTCCCCAAATTAGGATCTCTGGCGGGCTGATTGGATCCCTGGCCACTGATCACATCGACTGGTGTTTGGCACATGAGTTGTATCTTGGTTGGGTTCCCAGAAGCAAGTTCTAAGACAACGATTCAAGGGTAGGTCGTTGATTTAAGGAGTGATCCTCAAAAACACTTGTAGGGGAGGGGGGACTTGGCCAGGGAAGGGGAGGAAGCCAACGCAAGGTGTTTTAAGGAGCAGGTCACTGCTGTTGGCAGCTGGGTCTTGATCCCACTGGGGACTGACCTCTGAGGACAGTGTAGACCATTCCTCCAGGTTGTCTCAAACAAGGAATGAGAAATCTGGGCGATTTCTTCTCTAAGAGCTCACCTATCATTAGTGGAGGGTGGCTTCCAGGAGCATAACTCACAGCCGCTTCCAGCTTGCCAATGATGTGCACCTGCAGCCAAAAATAAGCCCACAGGCAAAGAGTTGCAGGTGTCTGCAGTAAGAATGCTTTGATCCACTAGGTGCGAGGGCTCAAACCTGTAATCCCAACACTTGGGGAGGCGGAGAAAAGAGGATTGCCTGAGCCCTGTGGCTTGAGATCAGCCTGGGCAACTTGGTGGGACCTCGTCTGTACAAACATCAAAAAAAATTAGCCGGGCATGGTGGCATGCACCTATGGTTCCAGCTTCTTGGAAGGCTGAGGTGGAAGGATCGCCTGAGCCCAGCAGGTCAAGGCTGCAGCGGCTGTGAGCGGGCTACTGCACTCTAGCCTGGGCAAGAGTGAGACTCTGACTCAAAAAACAAAAAAGAAGAAGAATGCTTCATGCACCGAGCTGAGAGGTTAAGAGTGCCAACATCTGCAGAGGGCAAATAGCGGTGACCCATAGTTGTCTCCCAGTTCCAGCCTGCCCTTCTTCCTCATGGGAGAGCCATGGCGACATGTCCAGCTAAGAGACCACTTCCCAGCCTCCTTGCAACCAGTGATGGGAGTGTTCAGATGGGGCTTCTGGAAGCATCCTTTGGCCCTTCTGCTCTTCTCTTTCCTCCCTCTTTCTCCTGCCTAAAGTGTAGACGCGATGGCTGGAGCCCAAGCATCCATTTGGAACCAAAGGAGAAGACCCAGGGAATCACAAAGAACTTGACCCTGATATGGGCCATGAGCTCATGTCAGCAGCCGCTTGTCTCCAGGCTTCCCGTTACGTGAAAGAAGAAGCTCTTTGGTGTTTAAGCTGGTGGTTGGTCTCTGTTATAGCATTCAGATGTTACAACAACTCCAAGGGGCTTCAGTGACTACCGAAAGGAGAAAGGAGCTTATTTGTACAACCCACTGGTGAAGCTAGGTATGCTGGGTAAAATACTGGCAAGGTTGGAATGAATCATGAAGAGGGGGTTGCATGAATAACTTATAAAACATCCATAAAACAGAACACTCTGTAGCTATTAAAATGGAGAACTCACTTGTGCATAAATATAAATGATAGCTAGATAACGTCTATGCTTTGAAATGGAAAGGTATAGTATATTAAGTGAGAAAATCAGGTTATACGAGCGGAGGTGCCATGTGCAATTTCAGAGTTACACTTTCATGCTGAGAATCCTTGTACTTTGAAATTCTTTAAGTTTTTTTAAAAACAGAAGAAGGTTAGAACACTCCTGCTGGATGCCCTGAGCCACCGCGTACCCTGAGGCTGCCTGAGGGGGCCTAGAACCAATCCCCCATGTTTATCAAGAGATGCCTCTATTTCCATCACACTTGTAGAAAACCAAACCAAGCCACACAGATGGTCCCAAGTGGGTTCTCTGGCCAGCTGTCTTTACCTTTGAGTCACCCTGGTCAAGGTGCCAGACATGCAGGGCAAAGAGCCTTCAGATGATTCTAGTGTCCTGCTGTGAAGCCGCCCCTAGCCTTCAGATCTCCCCGGCCGAGGTCCCAGACACCACTGAGCAGAGACAGACCATCCCTGCTACGTCCTGTCCAAATTCCTCGCCCACAGAATCCATGAGCCTGATCAAATAGCTTATAAGACACTAAAACATAATCATAAATGAAATAGATAAAGGGAGGCAGTGTAGCCTCCTGTTCTCCCCACTTTCTTCCTCCTGCTGCCTGGAATTTAAGAATCATCCATAAAACAGAGCACTGTGTAGCTATTAAGAAGAAATAATTCATTCGTACATAAATGTCAATTGTATATAAATGTATATCCTATATGCTTTTAAATGGAAAGGCGGCCATCTTGGATAGTGTGGACAAGAGCAATGCCGTAGGAACGCAGGGCAGCAAGAAAGGAGGTGCCTGGGTCCCTGCGTGACCTTGTGGAGCACCATGAAGCCCTGGACCACCTCCCTCCACACTGCTGCATGT
>NW_007253295.1:15929-22614 GCF_000164805.1 Carlito syrichta
CGATTTTTTGATTTATCGTAGAGATGAGGTCTCGCTGCCCAGGCGGGTCTCGAACCCGCGGACTCAGGCGATCCACTCACCTCAGCCTTCCAAAGGCGTGGGATTACAGGCTGAGCCACCGAGCCCAGCTAAGTCTTGATCTTATTTAAGTCACTGTCCATTTGGGTTTCTGTTACATGCAGCTGGACCTGTATTGGAATATCCACAAATACAGATGTGGATGTGGATGTGGGTGTAGACATAGCTAGATATAGGTATAAATACCTATAAGGGTACAAATACATTCCTGATCAACGGCTTGATAGCTGCCAGAGGCCCGTTACTGAGGAGGAAGGACAAAATGGGAACTGGCGGGCACCTAAAATCTCTGTTATATCCCAGGAAGAAGTAAAACACATTCGATGATGCAGAGCCTGTTAGTAACATTTTTACAGTGAGCCCCTGTATCTCCGGGACCCATAGCTGTGGGTTCAACCAACCATGCATCAAGAATATTCAGAAAAAAATGGAGGTGGTACTTGTAGTTAATATGTAGAGACTTTTATTCTCATCATGATTCCCTAAGCAATACAGTATGACAACTCTTTTCATAGCGCTTACATTGTATTGGGTATTGTAAGTAATCTGGAGATGATTTTAAAGTACGTGCGGTGGTGTGCACAGATGATGGGCAAATGTGACACCATTTTCTGTGAGGGACTTGAGCATCTGTGGATTCTGGTATCACACGGGAATCCTGGAGCCAATTCCCCATGGATGTTGAGAGATGCCTCTATTTCAGTCACAGTTATAGAAAACCAAATCGAACAAGTTTAACACATATGGATTTATTCCCTCTGGTAGCAAAGGCTCCGAAGGGTGGAGCTGCTCCGTGAATAGCATTGGGGCTCCCACTGCTAAGGGGACACCCCCGTCACCCTCTGTCTGTCTCTGGTCTCCCCATCCCGTGCACCAGCCTCATGCTCTTCTTTGGCCGTAGGGCTTTCTCTTGTAGCATCCGGAAAACCGATCTTCCATCTCACCAGCTATGCAGAGGGGAAAGTCGTTCCCGGGGACTCCAGCCAGAAAAGCAGAAAAATCCCAGGGAATTATTAGGATTGACTTGGACTGAATCACAAGACAATCTGTGCAGCAGTCTGAGGTCAATGGCTGGCTCAGCCTGAGTAACCTGGAAATCCCTGAATGAGTGGCGAAGCGGGGCTCTGACCGGGTATCTGCCAACCCAACTCTGTGGTTATCACAAGAACAGGGGATTGGGACCGGGTCATGCTGTGCAAGACAAAAGCCCCACATATACTGATATTATTGCTATGGGCTGAAATACGTCCCCCTCCCTAGTTTCTGTGTTGATGCCCGCACCCCCAATATGACGGCATCTGGAGACAGGGCCTCTAGGATGGATATACAGTGAAATACATCAGGAGGGTGGGACCCTAATCCAGCAGGACTGTGGCCTTATGAGAAGAGGACAAGAGAGAGAGAGCTCTCTCTGCCATGCAAGGACACAAGAAGGCGGCTGTCCACAAGCTGGAAAGAGAGCCCTCACCAGAAAACAACCCTGCTGACCCCTGGCACATCTTAGGCTTCCAGTCTCCAGAACTGTGAGAAAATAAATGTCTGTTGTTTCAACCACCCAGTCTGTGGTCTTTTGTTATGGTAACCCAGGCTGACTAAGATGGATTTATCTGTATGAGTCAGGGTTCTTCAGAGAAACAGAACTCTGACTGATACAATTATTAATAACAGAAATACAAAATTGTTTACATTTGTAAGGAACTTAACATCTAGAAGGCGCCAAGCTAAGCTCACAACCACCTTTCAATATCGTTTTAGATACAAGGTGTGGGAGACTGAGTAGCTTGCCTACTGTCCTACAGTTAGTAAGGGGTGGGGTCAGGATTTGAACCCAGGCAGTCTAGCTCCAAATATTAATAGGGTTACTTCTGGATGGTGGGAAATTTTATTTTTTTAAAATACTTTTCTGTATTGTCTGATTTTTTTAAAAAGATATATTACTTCTTAGAAGTATCTGGGAAAAATAATAAAGCTACTTCCATTTTGAAAAGAAAAAAAGGAAGTCACAAAGCATCAGCGTGCTGGGGAAAGGGTACAGCAAGAAGAGAAGGCATTACAAATTTATAGAGATATAAGTACCAGTCCTTCTGAAGACACTGACTTATGAAATGTATAACGAGGATTGGATCCACAAAAGCAGCATGCCACGTGGAAAATGCATGGGGGCTTTTCCCAAAGTCAAGAATGTGTCACATCCAAAAGATGCTTGAGCACCCTGAGGTTGCATTAATAGAGGTATGGTGCCCAGAACAAAGGAGGTTAGCCTCACGGTGCTGGCCACACCTACAATCTAGGTCCAGTTCTGGGCCTTCATTTTTAAGAAGAACATTGGCAAACTGGAGTATATGTGGAAGAGGCAGATGAGATGGTGGAGAGGTGGCGTGGAGACGGTCAGAAACTCTTGAGAGAGCAGAATTTTTTAGCTTGGAGAGAGAAGACCCAGGATGCGGGCCATGAGAGCTGACCAGTGGACTGTCCAGACCAGTGCAGAGTTGCCCAACTGAGTACAAGGTGGGCTCCCTCTCCCTGGTCGTGTGTAAGCCACCCCTGGCTGTGGTGTGTGGTTGGGTTGACTGAGGGTGTGGTTGGGTTACAGGGCCTGAAGTCTCCTTCCGTGCTGAGCATCTGTGTGTTTCTGATTCTTAGAAAGATGTAGGAGGACTTACCCTGGAAGGAGACGGCGATGGACTGAATGCTTGTGCCCATGGCCCCCACCCTGCCCCACGGCCCAATTGTTGAAGCCTTAACTCCCGGTGTGGTTGTGTTTGAAGATGAGGCCTCCACGGAACCAAAGTTAAGTGAGCACAGAAAGGTAAGGCCCCGAGTCGATAGTGCTGGTGCCCTCGTACGAAGAGACCCCAAAGATTGCTCTCAGTACCTCTCACAGCAAGAAGGTGGCTGCCTGTGAGCCAGGAAGAGAGCCCTCGCCAGACGCTGAATCAGCTGACACCTCGGTCATGGACTTCCCGGCTTCCAGAACTGTGAGGTCACCCAGCCTGCAGTGTTTGTCACAGCATCTCAAGAGGACTAAGCCAGAGAGCTACTGAGGCAGCCAGACTGACCAGGTGCCCCTGTGAGCTTCCTCTAGGGGACCCTGGGGCTGAGCTTTAGCCTTGGAATTCCAGCCTCTAAGGTCAGGGGTGGGAGCGCGGGTGGGGGTGAGGTGGTACATCTCCAGGGCCAAGAGGGCATCGCCCAGCTCCTGCCCTGCTGCCTCTGAAACAGTCACGGTTGCCAGAACAGAACTTCTTTTCGCTGTCAGAGGCCAAGTCCAGTGGGCAAGTTGACACAAAGGCCTCAAGTCAGTGGGACTGAAAGTAAAGCCTTTGGGCTAGTGGCGTGTCCCAAGTATCAGAGGTACTTACCACTGTTGCTGTTGCTGATATTATTATCAATAATAGGAGTGGTGCTGTTTGTTTGCTTGGTTTTTTGTTTGTTTTTGAGTTGGAGTCTCACTCTGTCACCTAGACTGGAGTGCAGTGCCTGCTCCCGGCCACCACAGCCTTGACCTGCTGGGCTCCGGCGATCCTTCCGCTCAGCCTTCCAAGGAGCTGGAACTGCAGGCATGCGCTACCACGCCCGGTTGATTTTTGATTTATTGTAGAGACGAGGTCTCGCCAAGTTGTCCAGGTGGGTCTTGAACCCGCGGGCTCAGGCAATTTGCATACCTCGGCCTCCCAAAGTGCTGGGATTACAGGCTGAGCCACCAAGCCCGGCCACTTGGGTTGTTTTAGCCTTCTGGCTCCAAAATGTTCTTCTCTCCTGGTAATTCTTCCCCAGGTTTTGCTGGGATGTCACGCCACCTCCGTCCTCAGAACTTTCCCCGAGGGGAGTGCATGGCCCTGACCCAAGCAACCCACTCCATTCTCCACTGGGTCCCCGTAAATGGACAGTCAGAACCAAGGAGACCCCACAGGCTCCTGAGGGGGGTGATCCAGGTAAAGACTCCAGCCTCGGAACCCCGAGGATGTGCTCTCCGGGGCGGTCGAACGTCTCAGGGATCACAGTGGGAGAACCTGCCTCAGGATAGAGTCGTCATGGAGGATATGGCCTAAGAGAGGAGCCGGAACATCGGGAGGCAGGATCCCTTGATCCAGCTGTGCCTGAAAACCAGGACATTTTAGTGAAATGACACAATAACTTCTCTTTTGATTTCAGCCAAATGAGATTAGGTTTCTTTCACTTGAGACTGAATGTGTATTGACAGATACACGATGGTGTGACCTAATCGTGCTGTCATGGTGGTCTGTACCAGTGTGTTGGGAGCAGGGGAAGGCCAGCCCCGATGATGCCTGCTGGGGTGTGGGCAGAGTGCTGGGGAAGACCGCACAGGGGAGGGGTCACTTGGCCTGGACTTGCACGAAGACCAGTTCGCTGTATTGAAAAGACAGGGAGGGCATTCCAGAATGTTCTAGAAACGTGAATGGGGACACCAGGCGATACACTTCGGAATCACCCAAGGGACAATGAGAAACATCACAACGAAAACTCAGAAAATAGTCTGAACCGAATGACCGAAAAAAAGATGCACATCCAAACTTGGGGGTTGCAGCTAAAGCAACACTTAGAGGGAAATGTGTAGCCTTAAAACTCAAAAACTAGCAAAGGAGAAAAGCTGAAAGTCAGTGTTCCGAACATTTCTCTCAAGGAGTTAGAGCATGACAGCAAAATAAACCCAGAAGGAAGAAAAACAAGGAAGATCAGAAGGGCTGAAAGAGGAAGGAAACACATCAGGAGACCAGCCAAGCCAAGTCGGTCTTCAGGAAGCCCGGGGAGTGGGACACGACCGCACCGCTGGTTCGGGGAACCGTGAGGGCCCTGCTGTGGGCGGGGAGGACACAGGCAGCCCCTCGAACAAGGGGGAACATGAGGCCCAGGCCTGGGAGGGGCAGCTGTGCCCAGAGCCCGGAGAAGCTTCCCTGCAGAGGAGTGGGGACCGGACTCCAGCCCCGGAAGACTCTCCGGGCCGGGGCAGCCAGGAGGCCACGCCGCATGGCTAACCAGCCGGCCTGGGGGCCCGAGGACCCTTAAGCCATCAGCAGATGGGGGACCATGGCCCCCACACCCGGGCTGTTTGGAAAGCAGAAGAAAAGCCACCAAGGACGCCACATTCAATTTTCCAGGAACTGGCCTGTGTCATCGGGAAGCTGCCCACGGCCGCCTTGGCAGGGGCTGGCCTCCCTTGCAGGGACGGGCCTGCAAACCCCTAGGGTGGTCTCTGAGAAGGCCCTGGAGGCTGGGGCAGGCGGTGGAGCTCTGGCGTCTCTGGCCCCTCGGGAGGATGGCAGGCGAGGCTCCCCACCTCGGCACCGGTGACCCTGGGGCCGGATCACTCCTTGCTGTGGGCCGCCTGTGCAAGGTGGGACTTGAGTAGGATCCCTGGCCTCTGCCCACTCGAGGCCAGCAGCACACCCTGCCGCCAGCTGTGACAACCGAAAGTGTCTCCAGACATTGCCAGGCGTCCCCTGGAGGGCAGGGACTGAGAACCCCCGATCGAGTGTTGTGGGAAGCGCACTGGATCCAGCCTTACGGAGGAGGTCGGATGTCAGCGGTGCCAGCCTCGCCCCTCAGGGCTGCACCATCTGGGACGGGGCCCTGGCTCTCATCCAGCCTCCTCAATCCCGCCGGCCAGCTGGGGAAGAGGACTCCTGTCCCCAGGACAGTTGTGAGGATGCAGCGAGGTCGCCTGCCTGGGAGATGCAGGGATGCAGGGAACAGCAGCGGCGAGGATCACGCCCTCTGTGGCCATGTCCCACCTGCGCCTGGGACGAGGCTGGAGGGGTGGACCATGTGTGGGGCTGGTCCCCGGGGGTAACAAAGAGGCGTCCTCGCCTCCTCGCTTTCCCGTCCCGTTCAAATCCCACCCGTTGGGAGACCTGGGGACTCCCCACTTCCAAACACGCCCAGCACCCGGGCCGGGGTCCTGTGCCAGGACAAGGACGGCAGGTGGGCTTCTCATGTCTGTCTTCGGGCACCCCCTGCCCAAAATATCCCTCCCCTCACCGCAGCCATCATTTCAAAACAAAAATCAGACTGTGTCCCTCCCGTGTCCCGAACCCTCCAAAGCCCTCCCACCAAGCGACCCCAAGTGCTCGGTGTGGCCAGCAAGGCCCTCCGTGGTCCCCCTCTCCCCTCCCCGACCCTGAGGGTGCTCTGGCCTCCCAGCTGCTCCCCCATCACCCGCTCCCTCCTCAGGGCCTTTGCACAGGCCGTTCCTGCGCTAAACACGCCTCTTCTCCAGGCCCTCCAGATAGCTGCGTGGCTCATCCCTTACTTCGCTCAAGCCTGTGTTCAGAATGTCCCTCCTCAGCCAGGCCTCCCTGGCCACCCCTCAGCAGCTCTCCGGCCCCAGCCCCTGCCCTGCCTGCCCGTTCTGTGCAGCACTCAGGGTCTCTGGCCTTACGCTGTGTGTTCCCCTGCACGACTCTTGGCTCTCAGCCTCCCACCAGACGGCCAGTTTCACGAGGCAGGGACTTTGGCCTGCTGACTGCAGAGCCCTTGGCCCCAGGGCGGTGCCTGACACCTCGTAGGTGCCCACTGAAAAGCCAGCCCTAGCTGGGCTCGGTGGCTCAGCCTGCAATCCCGCGCCTTTGGGAGGCTGAGGTGAGTG
>NW_007253295.1:22634-31155 GCF_000164805.1 Carlito syrichta
AGTGGCCACTGCACTCCAGTCTGGGCGACAGAGTGAGACTCCAGCTCAAAAAAAGAAAATAAAGAAAAGCCAGCCCTGCTCCACCTGCACTTTGGACTCACCCAGGAAACAGAATCACCCCAGCCACCCCCGAGTCAGGCTGGCCTACAGAGGACAAAGCCCTTCAGTCACATAGCCCCCGGGAGACTCACGCAGCTCTGCTGGTTCTTCCGGCCTCATCTCTCGCCTCACCCAGCTGGCATCACAAGCCAGGTGGGGCTGTGGCCTCCAGGCCCTCCCGTGGGCTGTGTCCCCCACCTGGTGAGTGCTTTCCCCTGCCATCTCCTGGAAAACCACTTCCTGTCCTTCTGATTTCAACTTCGATGTCACCTCCTCCCAGAAGCCTTCCCTGATCTCCCAGCTGGGTGAGTTGTGCCTCCTCAGAGCCCATCTTCCCCACCCCCACACCCACCTGGCGTTGTCGTGGCACATGTACTTGACCTCAAGTTCCATGAGGGCAGGGACCCATCTTGTATCCCCCCGGGGCCTAGAACTGTGCTGGGTTCGAATGGATTTGAGTGAGTCAGTGGCTGCATGAGCGCTTTCTGAATTTCAGCACCTCAAAGGGCACTTCCCGCCCCCAGCCCCTCCCAGGGCCTGGGCTGCCCCTCGGGCACTCTCGTGGGTGCCAGTCTTCTGCGATGCCTGGCCAGGTGCCAAGTTTCCGAGCGTGGCAGCTCTTTCTGGACCCCTAGAGGCACCTGGCCCTTTCGGTTTTAGGGGCCTTAGTGGAAGAATCCAGCTCAAGAGACCTCCAATGGGCACACCCAGGACCACGCCAACATGGATCCCTGTGGCGCACCCCGGGACCACCCTCTGCCTCAGAGTGAGTGTCTCACCCAGTCTCTGGTTTCTGCCTCCCCAAGGCCCGGGGAGACACCTGGGAAAGGCAGGCCTCTCCAGGCAGGGACCTGGCATCCGGCGGCCAAGGAGGAAGGTCGGCGAGGGGAGAAGGGTGTGTGGCGCTCAGGGCAGAGATGCCCTCCATGCCCTCCCCACCTCCAACCCTCTCGGCCCTGGTTATCTTCCCAGAACCCACGTGCTCATCTTGGTGCCCACCAGAGACTCCTTATCTATCTCTAGGGCTGGGGAGGGGGCGTGTTGGGGGCCACAGATGTGCACATACAGGGTTGCACATTGCCCAAATGTAAATAGCACACGAGTAGCATGTATTGGGCGCTTCCTGTATGCTAGATGCTAGTATCTTATTTATTCCCTTAAACAACTCTAGGAGGCAGACATTATTACGGGCCCATATCCCAGGGGAAGAAACAGAGGCACGAGGAGTTTAAATAACTCATTCGCAGTCAAGCAAATAAGGAGAGGTGCAACTGGGATTTGAACCTGCGGCGCTGGGCTCCAGAGTTTGAGCTGCTCATCACGGCTCCGTGATCTCTCTCGCCCGTGACCGCCCCCTCGTGGGCCTCCGAGCGTATCTCACCTTTGCACGCGGGCCTGGCACCGACAGAATCCCGCCCTGCTCGCGTGCCCCCTGTGCATGTGGCCCGAGCGCGCAGACGCAGATTCCCCTGTGGGGAGAGACCCCTCGTGCGAGGTGAGTGGGCGGCGAGGATCCGCCCCTCCCGCGCACGCGCAGGGCCTGTGGGCGTGCATGCAGACTGCACCCTCACGCTCACACGTGTGTAAAGTCACACACACGGCCTGGTAGGCACAGACGTACATGCGTGCTCACACGGGCCCCTTGCACAGGAACCCAAATGTATGGATTGAGCTGTAGTCAGGGTCTCCACTCTGCTGCCCAGGCTGGAGTGCACCGGGGCACGTTCACACCTACGGCAGCCTTGACCTCCTGGACTCCGCTGATCCTTCCACCTCAGCCCCCTGGGCGGCTGGGACTACGGGTGTGCACCACCACACGGCTCATTTTTTGATGTTTTGTAGCGAGGAGATCTCGCTACCGTTGCCCAGACTAGTCTTGAACTCCTTGTCTCAAGCAATCTTCCTGGCTTGGTCTCCCAAAGTGCTGGGATTACAGGCGTGAGCCACTGCACCCAGCTGAACAAATATTTGTTGAGCACCTACTGTATACCAGACACTGTGCTGGGATGGAGCAGTGAAGAAAGCAAGCGAGTTTCTGCCCTCCCTGAGCGTGTCATGGGGTGGAGGGTGGGGGGTGAACATGCATGCACGGCGGTCAACTCAGATGGAAAGCTCCCCTTCTTGAGTGTTCACCACGCATCTGTCGTAGAGCTGTGTTTGTCACGTGTGTGAGGTGGCCAAGGGCACCGCACCCCTGTGCCTGCGTGCACACACGAGTATATGCCTCCCTTTCTGCAGAAGCCACACAGCACAACCTGGGCCCTTGATGGGGTGGTGGGCTGCAGGGGACAGAGATCAGCCTTATTTCAGCACTGCTGAATCTCCACAGACCCCCTGAGACCAGACCATCATCCAAGTGACTGGAAAATGCCACATGCATCTGCAGACGTGTGCACACCCACAGCGTGCTCATGTGTATGCACGTGTGTGCAGCCTCCCAGCACGCCCCCATCCTTCCAGGGTCTCCCACCTCATCCAGAGCCTCTGTCCCTAAGCCACTCAGCCCCTCCTCCACGTCTTGCACCTAGGGGATGCATGGGACAGAGTTGCCTGACTGTCCCGGGAGGCTGCACCCACAGGGAGGCTGAGCTGCAATGACTCTGCTTCCAGGCAGCTGTGGTGAGTTTCTGCAAAGACTCCCTTCCTCAAAGAGGCTCTGATTTACTGAAAGTTCAGGCTGCCGTGGTTTCCCCACATTCACATGGGGGAAAGGTCAAAGCCTTACAAAAATATTTACCGAGAACTGTCCGTCAGTCAGTCAACAAGCATTTACTGACAGCTGCAGCTGGGAACAGAGAGGCATGAACGAGCACAGGCTTGGGCGAGGAGAGGTCTCGGGCCACGAGGGGGCTGTGGTTAGCCCGGTGGAGGAAGGAGGGACCCAGCGAGAGGGTCGCTGACCCACAACCCGGCAGCAGGAAAGCGTGCCCTGGTGACAGCACAACAAACATTCTTGTGGCCCTCAAATCACAACCAGCGGTATGCTGGTAAGCCTGCAATCAACAGACACAAAACAAACCCCAAACCTGATAGCAGGCGTTTGCTGTAAACCCTGGTGTGTGGTGTTTGCTGCTTCATGGGGTATAAACGCTCCCGCCATGGCCAGCGTCAAGCCACCAATGTGATGTCAGGAACACAGAGCCAGAGACGCACAGCCGGCCCCTGGGAGCTGATGTTTCTTTCCAGGGACACAAGGAGCCAGAGTTTTGGGGCCTGGGGCAGGGCAGGCAGAGTCCCAGCGAGCGGGCCAGGGGCGGGGAGACCCATCCTCATTTCCATCTTTTGTCGCGTGTCCTGATTTGTTCTTGTGTGAACTCAGTGCCTACCCTACGCCAGGTCTGGGGCACCTGGCAGTGCCAGAGGCCACCCCCGCCGGTGCTGACAGGAAAGCACAGGGGCCAGTCACCCAGAAGAGAGGTGCTTCAGCAAGGTCTGGGGAGCCAGAGGACTTCCTGGAGGAGGTGGCATCTAAGCTGAAACGTAATGGAATGAGGCAGGGGTGGAAAAGAGTTATTTCCAAGCAGAGGAAATGGCATGGGCAGTGCCTAGCAAGCCAAAGCATCCTGTTTGGCAGACTTCTTCAGACAAGCCAGTGCCATTCTAACTGTTACAAGCATCTACCCGCCGAATCCTCAGATGATCCTATGGCGTGTTTAATAATCGTAACCCCATTGTACAGATGGGACAACCGAGACAGAGAGAAGTTAAGCCAACGTGCCCACAGTCTCTGGCCCACTCTGCCTCCCCACTGCTACCTCGGATCCTCTAAAGTGGATGTGGCTGGGGAAATTTTGGGGGGTACCCAGGTACGGCAAGCAACTGCAAGCTTAGTTCTGGGTTTAACTAAATGTCAGCGTGTGGGAAGTCTTCCCCTCAAGTCCCTCCCCTGCTTCGCCCCCACCCTTCACACACAGGGGCAAGAGCACTCCTGCCCACTGCGGTTATGTGTACCAAGGACGCCCGTCAGCCCGTCAACAGACATTTGTTGGAGTTTTATGTCTTGGTCCGGCTCATGACCGGGATGTTCAGAGTCAGCCTTTGCTCCCTTCTTGTTTGGTTTGGCTTTTTACTGGACTCTCCATCTGGGCCAGGCCCTGGGCTGGGGACTGGGGGAGAGAAGAGCTTGTCAATCTGAGTCCCTGCCATCAAGGAGTCTCGCAGGAAACACACACGAGTGGTGGTTTTCTGTGTGTTGAAAAATTCCAATATTTGTTTATTTTTAACTTTTTCTTTTCTTTCTTTTGAATTTTTTTTTATTATTTTAAAGATGTGGGGTTAGCTGGGCTCGGTGGCTCAGCCTGTAATCCCGCGCCTTTGGGAGGCTGAGGTGAGTGGATTGCCTGAACCCACGGGTTCCAGACCCGCCTGGGCAACTTGGCGAGACCTCATCTCTACAATAAATCAAAAAATCATCTGGACGTGGTAGTGCAGGCCTGTAATTCCGGCTACTTGGAAGGCTGAGGCAGAAGGATCTCCAGAGCTCAGCAGGTCGAGGCTGCGGTGGCCGGGAGCGACCACAGCACTCCAGTCTGGGCGACGGAGTGAGACTCAACTCAAAAAAAAAAAAAAAGATGTGGGGTACCATTCAGGGTTAGGCGTACAAGTGGTCATCGTACAGGTAAAGTTTGGGCCTTCCTTTGGTCCCTACTCAGCCTGTTTTGAGATCAGGTATCGCTGATGTTATGTGCCCTGGCAGTGTCACGCTGATTCTGTTATTTAAAATAAAATATGTGTCGGGCACTTGCAACAATAGAGGCAGGTGCATAAAGGAGAGAAAAACTCTACCTTGCATTTAGGGAAAGAGTCCCAGGGACAGGTCCATGGCCACTGGGCCCGAGAAGATGTTGTTTTACACGTTTGCCAGGGGGTGGAGAAGGGGTATTGGGAGTGACTGCTGATGGGGCAGAGTCTTTCTGTGGAAAAAGGTAGCAATGGGAACTCTGGAGTGATGTGGTGGTGATGTGTGTACTGCCACATTGTGAATACACTAAAACCCACCAAGTTATATATCTAAATGATTAAAACAGTGAATTTTATATGATATAAATTGTATCTCAATAAAAATTAAGCTTATGGTCTGGCGCAGTGGCTCACGCCTGTAATTCCAGCACTTTGGAAGGCCAAGGTGGGAGGATTGCTTGAGCCCAGGAGATGGAGACCAGCCTGGGCAACATAACAAGACCTCACCTCTACCAAAAAAAAAATTAGCTGGGCATGGTGGTGCATGCCTGCCGTCCCAGTTACTCGGGAAACCAAGGAAAAAGGATCACCTAAGCCCAGGAGGTCGAGGCTGCAGTGAGTGGTGATTGTACCACTGCACCTCAGCCTGGGTGCCAGAGTGAGGCCCCAACTCAAAAAAAAAAAATCAAGCTTATGTTTCAGCCTTGTAGTGGTAAGTGATAGTGGTAAGTGACAGAACTGGCTCATTGTTGAAAAAAAGTTTAGAGATTAGTTTCAGGTATGGGTGGATCAAGGTGGTCAAATAATTTCTTCAGGTTGGAAGGCTCCACCTTTGGGATCTGCTTTCATTTGCACATGTATTCTCATTCTCAAGTAGGCTCAG
Source organism: Carlito syrichta (assembly GCF_000164805.1). Classification (NCBI taxonomy): domain Eukaryota; kingdom Metazoa; phylum Chordata; class Mammalia; order Primates; family Tarsiidae; genus Carlito; species Carlito syrichta. The sequence goes on from NW_007253295.1 coordinate 28,297, forward strand.
TGGGCTTCGTGGGGGCAAAAGGGGGTGGATCTCAGAAGTCAAGTCTTGTAACCTAACCAGTTTATGAAACACAAAGGAAAGAAAACATCTTTTCTCTAGTGGTTCCAATGATGGTCAGTTTTCTGCATATGTCTATCCCCGAACCAGTTACTTTATAGACTGAGGAAGGGATGCTCGGATTGGCTGAGCCTGAGTCACATGCCCGATTGGAGGGCTGGGAGTTAGGTCAGTTTCCCTGGAAGCTGCATGCACCGGGAGTAGAGAAAGACTGCACCCCAAGGGCCACCAGTTGGTGTTTTCAATAGAAGGGGAGTGGGTGCATGGTGGCAGGACTACAGGGGCCCTCTGGTAGGGGACAGAAGGTCCTGAGGGAGAGGTGGGGGAGGGTGTGCTTGGCAGAGGGACAGGCATGAGCAAAGGCTTGGGGGCTTGAAATTGCCTGGTGCATTCTGGGAACAATGACCAGGTTATGGTGTCCAGGAGTGGTGGGTCATAGTGTCCAGGGGTGGACACATTGTGGTGTCCGAGGGTGGTGGGTTAGGGTGCCTGGGAGTGGCCGGGTCATGGTGTCCAGGGGTGGCTGGGTTGTGGTATCTATCCAGGGATGGCTGAGTCTGGGTATCCAGGGTGACCACATGGCGGTGTCCAGGGGTGGCCAGGTCGTGGTGTCCAGGGATGACTAGGTCATGATGTCCAGGGGTGATGGGTCATGGTGCCCTGGATGGGCCAGTCTTGATATCTAGAAGTGGCCACATTGTGGTGTCCAAGGGTGGTGGGTCATGGTGCTTAGGGGTGGCTGGGTCGTGGTGTCCAGGGGTGGCTGGACCAAGTGTCCAGGGATGGCCGGGTCGTGGAGTCCAGGAATGGTAGCCCATAGTGTCCGGGGATGGCCGAGTTTGGGTATCTAGGGGTGGCCAGGTTGTGGTGTCCAGGGATGGCCGGATTGTGGTGTCCAGGGATAGCTGGACCAAGTGTCCAGGGATGGCCGGGTCATGGAGTCCAGGAATGGCTGGGTCAGGTTGTGGTATCCAGGGGTGGCCGGATTGTGGTATCCAGGGGTGGCCGGATTGTGGTGGCCGGATTGTGGCTGGGTCGTGGTGTCTGAAGACAACAAGAAGTGAGAGCACCCGGGCCAGGTTGCAATCAGGCTGGCCGCTGGCACGTGGACTCATTTTCCGAACTCTCGCCCGGTGCACGCTGCTGCAAGTCATTTCTCCCATACTTCTCTTTTTCCTCCGTCGTTATTTACTAAACTTTTTCTTCCTATCAGTTTATTCATCTTATTTACATAACTGTATTTTCGAATGAAGCGTTATCACATCACAAATGAAAAGCTGGGATCCTTTACCCTAAACAGAGGGGAACTGTGAACACAACACAGCGAAACCAACACTAAATGCTGGTTCACTAAACGGGTCACTAAATGCTGACTGGACGCTGCAGCCTGTGGAAGGCTTGTCAGAGAACGAGAACAGAAAAAGGAACCGCCTTCTCAGGTCACCATGCCTACATGACACCCGAGATCATTTAGGGATCCATGGAGTGTGTCCAGCCACGAACAGGGAAGGGGCATGGTCACAGAGACACCCTGGCCCTGGTGCAGAGTGTGTGAGAAAGGCGCCCTTGGCCCAAGTCCAGGTGACCCAGGGAGAGGCTGCTGTGGCCAAGGCGGGCAGCTGGAGAGCAGGGCTCCAGGGACAGACTGGCAGCACCCGACCTTGGCCGGGAGCAAGGATGAGGGCATCGGGACAGCCACTCTCTAGCCTGAGCTGTCAAGACCAAGAGCCAGGAGGAGGTTTGGAGAGGACAACAGGAGCTCTTTGGGGCGCACCGAGACTGAGATATGGGAACGTCTTTGTGGAGAGCCACTCATTTGTATAAGGAGTATTTGTTGAGCACCTACTGTGTATCAGACGCTGTTCTGGGCCCTGGGAGATAGCAGTGAACCACTCGGACAAAAATCTCTGCCCCCGTGGAGTTTACCCTCTGGTGAGGGAGATGTGGGAGTCCCGAGGGGGATGAGAAATGAAGGAGTTAATCACGCATGCAGCAGGAACATGCTCATACACGTCGCATTTGATAGGAATGGGTATTACCTAGGATATGTGCAGTGTCTGGGTGGGAGGCATGGACCTTGAGTTACGCCTGATGCCATGGGATGAGGCTCTGGAGTTTGGGCAAGAGATCTGTGCTGGGGAGATATATTTAGAAGACATCATTCAGGCCGGGCACCGAGGCTTGAGCCTGTAATCCCAGCGCTTTGGGAGGTCGAGGTGAAAGGATTGCCTGGGTCCACGGGTTCGAGACCAGCCTGGGCAGCATCGTGAGACCTCATCTCTACAATAAATCAAAAAATTAGCCGGGTGTGGCAGCGCGTGTCTGTAGTTCTGGCTACTTGGAAGGCTGAGGTGGGAGGATTGCCGGAGCCCAGTGGGTTGACACTGGGGTGGCCGTGAGTGTGCCACTGCACTCCAGCCTGGGCGACAGAGTGAAACTCCAATTAAAAAAAAAAGAAGACATCATTCATTCACTAAAGAAATGCTTATGGAGGCTGGGCGTGGTACCTCACACCTGTAATCTCAACATTTTGGGAGGCTGAGATGGGAAGATTGCTTGAGCCCCGGAGTTCAAGATCAGCCTGGGCGACATAGCGAGACCTCATCTTTATTTTAAAAAATTAGCTGGCATGGAGGCGTGGGCCCGTAGTCCCAGCTACTCAGAAGGCTGAGGTGGGAGGATCACCTGAGCCCAGGAGGTCGAGGCTGTAGCAAGCCGTGGTCGTGCCACTGCACTCCAGCCTGGCTGGCAGAGTGAGACCCTGACTTCACACACACACACACACACACACACACACACACA
>NW_007253295.1:31175-34843 GCF_000164805.1 Carlito syrichta
GAGTGGAGATCGCTTCTAGCACAGTGGCTGGAGAGGGAAGAGGGGAGAGAAGGAGGGGGAGAAGTGAGGGAGTGGAGGAGGGTGGAAGGAAGCCTCTGGCTGTGTGATGGCGGAGATGAAAGAAGCCAGTGGCTCAGCCTGTAATCCCGCGCCTTGGGAGGCTGAGGTGAGTGCATGGCCTGATCCCGCGGGTTCGAGACCCGCCTGGGCAACTTGGTGAGACCGTATCTCTACAATAAATCAAAAACTTTCGCCAGGTGTGGTAGTGCACGCCTGTAGTTCCAGCTAATTGGAAGGCTGAGGTGGAAGGATCACCAGAGCCCAGCAGGTCCAGTCTGGGCGACAGAGTGAGACTCCAACTCAAAAAAAAAAAAAAAAAAAAAAGAAAGAAGCCAGCAGGGGAGACAGCTGAACACGTGGGGGGGGGGTTTCAGGGTCCAGAGGGAGGCGGGGCTCCATCCCGGAGAGCAGGAATGACCCACGTTGGGATGGCTGCATCATTCAAGGGGCGCCCTGTGAAATGAAAATGTAGGGGTCCTTGTTCACAAAGGCCCAGGGCCCAGCACAATGGGTCACACCTGCAATTCCAGCACTTTGGGAGGCTGCGGTGGAAGAATTGCTTGAACCCAGGAGTTTGAGACCAGCCTAGACAGCATAGTGAGACCTCGTCTCCAGTAAAAATTAAAAAATTTAGCCAGGTGTGATGGCCCATGCCTGTAGATCCAGCTACTTGGGAGGCTGAGGCAGGAGGATCGCCTGAGTCCAGGAGGTCAAAGCTGCAGTGAGCTGTGATCGTGCCACTGCACCCCAGCCTGGGCAACAGAGTGAGACCTCAAATTTTAAAATAAGGGGAGGGGGTGGCTCGGAATTCAAGGTGGAGGCCCTTGGTTCCTGGACTAGGAGTGAGTTGAGCAGTGGCCTGTGGTCGCCCGGCAGACACACCTGGGGTGGAGAAGGCTGCCACCATGTTCCACCAAGATCCCGTGAGACGAGGCACTGACCTCAACCTCCCTTGCGCCTGTGCCCAGGCTCTCTCCAGGGGCAGAAGGCAGCAGTGGCCGTGGGCGGGGGTGGACAGGGGAGGGCAAGAAAGGCCTGTGTGTGTCGGGGGGAGGGGAGCGGCAGGGGGCCAAGAGCCTGTCCAGGGAAGCAGGAGGTGGCAGGAGGTGGGACCACGTGTGAGCTTAGGCTCCGAGCCCTAGGGCCATTGAGCTCTCCTACAAAACAGAGACAGAATCATCAAGAATGTCAAGCTGGGCCCGGTGGCTCAGCCTGTAATCCCGTGCCTTTGGGAGGCTGAGGTGAGTGGATTGCCTGAGCCCGCGGGTTCGAGACCCACCTGGGCAACTTGGCAAGACCTCATCTCTACAATAAATAAAAAATTAGCCAGGTGTGGTAGCGCGTGCCTGTAGTTCCAGCTACTTGGAAGGCTGAGGCAGAAGGATCGCCGGAGCCCAGCAGGTCGAGGCTGCGGTGGCCGGAAGCGGCCACTTCACTCCAGTCTGGGCGACAGAGTGAGACTCCAACTCAAAAAAAAAAAAAGAATGTCAAAATGAGGACTTCAGAGCATTGCGTTCCTGGCGGGTCCCTCCAAGCATGGGTGGCAGGGTGCAGCCCTGGGGTGCAGCCGTGGCCATCTTACCCACATCCTCCCTGACAAGACAGCTAGATGATGGAGACGGCTTTGGCAGAGCTCTCTGGAAGTAGAGACCAAGTGCCAGTAAGGAGGGAGAAGATGGGGCTCGGGGAAGGGGCTAGAGGAAGAGGAGAGTCCGGAGCTGAAAGTGGGGTGCCCGAATGTGTCTGCGTGTCTGCGTCCTGTTGCTCCGGTGACACATGCCACAGGCTTAATGGCTTAAGACTCAGAGACGTATTGCCTTACAGTTCTGGTCTCCCTGAGCCAGATACCAAGGTGTCAGCAGGGCTGTGTGCCACCTGGAAACTCGAGGGGAGCGTCTCTTCCTTGACTTTTCCTGTTTCTGGTGGTCACCTGCATTCCTTGTCTGTGGGCCACTTCCCCATCTTCAAAGCCAGCCTTGTAATGCCTTCAAGTCTCTCTCTGACTCTAAATGCCTGCATCTCTCTTTCACTTATAAGGACTCTGAGGATTATATTGGGCCCCTCTGAATAATTCTGGATAATCTCTCTCTACGTCTCAAGGTCGGCTGATTAGCAACCTTGAGTCCATCTACAGTCTTAATCCCCCCTTGATGTGTAACATAACATAATACGTCCGCAAACTCTGGGGATTAGGACATGAATCTCTAGGGTTCATTATTCTGCCTGCTACGCTCTTTAAGGCTGCTTCATGGCTGCAGAAGAAACTGCATCATGGTTTCGACAAAAGCACGTTTACAATTTATTTGAGACTCTGGAGGTTGGTTTCATCACTCGATGGTGTAAGCAAGGACCCAGACCTTCGCTGTGGCTCATGCCTGTAACCCCAGCGCTTGGGAGGCCAAGGTGGGAGGATTGCTTGAGTCTAGGTGTCCTAGACCAGCCTGGGCAACATAGCAAGACCTTGTCTCTATTAAAAAAAAAAAAAAAAAAAAAAAGAGGTCAGTCTATGGCTGGGGTCAGAGATCAGTCTGTGGCCAGGGTCAGGGGTCAGCATACAGCTGGGGTCAATCTGCAGCCACACATGTGTCAACAGCATGAGTTAGGCATCAGTCTCTGGCTTGAGTCAGAGGTCATACTGTGGCTGGGGACAGAAGTCGAGCAGTGGCCAGGATCAGAAGTCAGTTTGTGGCTGAGACCGGGGTCTAAATATACATATGTGTATATATATGTGTGTGTATGGTCACTCTGAAGTTAGACTCAGGTAACATAATGGAGCTGGGATCAGTTTAGTGCCTCTGTGTGTGTGTGTGTGTCTGTGTGTGTGTATGTGTGTATCTCTGTGTCTCTGCTTCTCTTTCTCTCTCTCATCCCTGTCTCTCTTGTCTCATTCTTCTTTGCTGCAAAGACTCATTGGAAACTCGGCGACCTGCGTCTATGGGAGGAGGGAAGTCGTGTCTGGCAAGATCCCATAAGGCAGGGTAGGGCGGAACCTAAATGAAGACCAAAAAAGGCTGTAGAAAATGGCCGGGGTCTAAATATACATATGTGTATATATATGTGTATGTATGGTGACAGCATTGAGAGGTGACAGGGACAGGCAGATACAGAGGGGATGACAGCACTGGGGCAGTTTTCGTCTTGGGTTTCTGTTGTCCTGCCCTGTTCCTTTAGCGATAAAGTGCCATTACCCTTAGAATGTCACGCCTCCCTCGAATTGTGTTTTATGCCCTCGCCTTCCACCACAGCTGCAGGCCTGCTCAGTAGAATTTTGAGACGAACCCCAGCAGACACTTTTAAGGCTTGAACCGCGGGCGGACACCGTTCCAAGGGCCTCACAGGTATTTATGAACACGTGTGATTCTCACAACAGCTCCAGGAGGCCGGGGCTGCCACGATTTCCATTTTACAGAGGAGGAGGCCAGCACGGACAGGGAGGGGACCCTCCTGGCCGGTGCCACGCAGCGGGCCCTCGGGGCACCCTGGATGTCTGACGCGCCTCCGGCTCCTGTGCCAGGGGCTGGAGGGGCTGCTGGGGCGATGCCGAGGTCGGGGCGATGCCGAGGTCGGAGGGATGCCGAGGGGCTACTGGGGCGATGCCGAGGTCGGAG
>NW_007253295.1:35809-37087 GCF_000164805.1 Carlito syrichta
CTCTGGTCCAGCCCCGCGAGGGATGCTGGGCAACTCCCACCGCCAGGCACCCACCGCCAGCCTCGCGCGGCACCCACAACCCCTCCTACTTCCTGCAGGGCGGGGCCGGCCTGAGTGGGGGTGGGCAGATCCCGCAGACACCCGGCCTCTCTGTGGCTCTTGGGGCAAACTTTTGGTGCCGTCTGTTCTTCCCCTTTCTTCTTCCATCTCTCTGGGTCTTTCCTTTTCCCCTATCGATTCCCTGAGGCAACTGATAAATGTAAATAATGTCATACCAATATATAATCATGCATATTGAATAAGTAAATAAATGTGACATTAACTACAACTAAGTAAAATTTTAAAAAATCAGTTATTCAGCGGCGCCAGCCACGTTTCAAGTTCTGGGGGCCCTGTTGAACAACATGCCACATTTCCCTCAGAGCAGAAAGTTCTGTTGGACAGATCTGTTCTAGACGTTCATTTGACTAAATATCGGATCCCTTTCTAAGATTGTCCTTTGAACCTATGTTCTTTCTCTTTTCTTCTGATTCCCTTCCTACAAATTTAGAATAAAACCTTGATCCATGCTCTTAATCTGTGTATTTATTTTTGCTTTAACGACTGCCTCTCAGGGAGAAGTTGCCCAACAAATACTGGGTTGAAGGAGTGAGTCGCCAGGCCTACTGCCAGGGCATGCCCAGCCAGGGGTAGGCATCAGCCAGAGAGTAGGGAGTTGGGGAGACCAAGGAAGGGCACAGGCTGGGAGTCTCCCATGTCAAAATTAACCAAAGGCACATGGGCCTCTAGAGATCATGCCAGGCAGGCTTGGAGGAAGCCCAGACCCTGGCCCAGACTGAGACTTCTAGATTTCTAGGCTGCCTGTGCCTTCTTACTCTTACCCCCTGTGCCTCAGCCAGGCTGGAGGAAACCCAAGACGATGATGACAATGATGCAAATGGAGACTAGAATATTCAGGACAACCCTCCGATGCAGATTTTAGTATGTTTCCTATTTTACGAATGAGAAAACTAAAGTACAGACAGGAAAAACGGGACACAGAGAGCCAGAGATGTGGTCAGAGCTTCATGCCCGGAAGGCCCGGATTCAGAGACTACTGCATGGGAAGCCGAGGACCAGATCTTAGGGAGATTTTAGTGTCCCCTGTCATGGAATTCCAGCGAAGGCCCCAGCAGCCAGCCATTCTCTGGTGTGAATCAGCCCATTCTTTGTGGGCATCACTCTACTGAAGACTATCAACAACGAGGATTTTAACCACCCCCACCCTCCTACCTCCCC